>NW_003546629.1:0-14205 GCF_000090795.2 Amphimedon queenslandica | reverse complement strand
TCTAATATTGCTATTTGTGAAGTAAGGATAGACCATTGTGGTAATAATATACTTGTTAAGATTTGCTGCTGCTTGTTGTATTTCAGGAAGAATAACGATAAATGATGTGCGGCAACAATCGAAAATTCATGTGTTCGATTCGCAACTTTTATGCTTTGTAAAAAACTGCAAAGATACTTAAGCTGTTTCAAAGACATACCACCTTGATCTACTAAGTCTAAGCTTTGCAGCAATGCCAAAGTTGTAGGTAAAAGAAATCTAGTTTAGAAGAAATCGCGTTCGGAAATGGATGGTGACCGGAAGCATAGATTGTATTACTAAGTAACAATCTATGCCGGAAGTGAGTGTTTGACTCTACAACATAGCAAATGTAGAACCTCAGACAAACAAACCATTCATGTAATTCTCGTGTTACAAATGATACTACAAATGGTAAGGATCTAACTGTCATATTTTTTTATTTTCTCAATTTTTATATAGCTGCTCAGGGTTTTACAACTATGATGTTTAAAGTACTCAAGAAATGCTAGGATTTGTGCTCGGTATTATAATGGTAAGTACTAAAAATGGTGATTGATACTTAATTAACCATTATCTACATATAGTGTATAATGTACTTCATAGACAGAAGGCAGCCCCAAGAAGTACAGAGACTGACAACAAATGGCCTCATTAGCAGATGACATGGAGCTAATGAGACAGAATATGCTTAAGCCTGCAGCAGCAGATGCTGGCCAGGATGTCACAATTGCAGGCAGCAGTACAGCCTGAGCCTGGGGATCACAATGAACTTGAAGTCAGGAGGAGGAAGAGTTCACTAGAAAGAAATTGCAAAATGATGTCTACTGCTAGAGCTGGTTCTTGGAGAGATTTGAGCACTAATGAGATGTCTTATGGATCCCAGAGAAAGATTGCCACCTTTCTGGACTCATCTCACACCCTCAACTGGAAAGACTTGTGCTCAATGATGCCAGAATACGGGTACAAAAATAATTTTTAATTTTAAAAATTATCATCATCATCATAATCTTAGTCCTCTACAGATGCAGCAGTTATCCCAGCAGGAGGCGAGGGGGAAGAGTCCCACTATATCACTGTTGAGCCACATGGCATCAAGAGGTAGGACTGTTGGCCAGTTGTATGACTTTTGCAATGAGCAGGAGGAGCCTAACTACCCGGGCAGTATCCTATATGTGAACTGACAAGGAATACAAGTAATATATAAAAATTTATACTGTATGTTAAATGCAATATTAATAGTATTAATATATATAGTACCATGGACTATAGCCCATATTTTTTTTCTGAAAAATGGCTAAAAAATTACCTCAAATTTTTATTACATTTTTTGATACATTTTGATGTGCTTATGCTGTGTAGAAAGTTTGAGGTGATTCCGACTTTAATTTTTAGAGTTATGGCCATTTAAAGAAATTGGCCAAATTTTGAAAAAATCCCTGTACTATAGCCCATGGTTCTTTCCAAAAAATAGCTAAAAAAATCACCTCAAATTTTTATTACATTTTTTGATAAATATTGATGTCCTTATGTTGTGTAGAAAGTTTGAGGTGATTCCGACTTAAATTTTTAGAGTTATGACCATTTAAAGAAATTGGCCAAATTTTGAAAAAATCCCTGTACTATAGCCCATGGTTTTTTCGGAAAAATGGCTAAAAAATTACCTCAATTTTTAATTACATTTTCTAATACATATTGATGTGCTTATGCTGTGTAGAAAGTTTGAGGTGATTCCAACTTAAATTTTTAGAGTTACGGCCATTTAAAGAAATTGGCCAAATTTTGAAAAAATCCCTGTACTATAGCCCATGGTTTTTTCCAAAAAATGGCTAAAAAGTCACCTCAAATTTTTATTACATTTTTTGATACATATTGATGTCCTTATGCTGTGTATAAAGTTTGAGGTGATTCCGACTTAAATTTTTAGAGTTATGACCATTTTAAAAAATTGGCCAAATTAAAAAATCCCTGTACTATAGCCCATGGTTTTTCCAAAAAGTGGCTTCAAAATCACTCCAAATTTTTATTACATTTTCTAAAACATATTAATGCCCTTGTACTGTGTAGAAAGTTTGAGCTTATTCCAACTTCAACTTTTTATGTTATAGCCATTTTGAAGTGAGCCAAAATCTTTTTTTTCCAATAAATGGCTTCAAAATTGTCCCTATTTCTATTATTCATATTGATGTCCTTATGCTAAGTTTAAAGTTTGAGCTGATTCTGACTTAAATTTTCAAGTTTTGGCCAGTCTTTCCCACAAAGCATTCTCAATAATTGAGCTAAAAACATTATCAACTGATGATCATCATCAAAACAAAAAACAAGATCATCATTCTTCATTAGCTTACAAGTATACTATTACAGCATTTGGAACAATTTTTAAAATTAACAAAGAATTCAATTTTCACAAATCAGTTTATATTGATGTGTGGTCATTAATGAGCTAATGTACTTTCTTTTGTGACTGTCAGTCTGTCTCCATGTGTAACAGAACATGTTAGTGTATGTAAAAGACCCATGAGCTTGGGATGATTATGTCATCTTAGTGTTAATGAAATTAGTGTGTATGTTATGTGATAACATGTAATGTTGACCTAATAGTATATGTGTGAATTTATGATTTATCCTGTTTTCTTATTAGACCTTACTTTTGTTACTCGTTCTGTGAGCTGGTCATGAGGCTAGCCTTATCTTTGTCATTTGTGTACATAATGTATCCTCATCCTCTTGAAGACTGTTTTGTATTTAAGTCATTAACTTTTGTCATTTTGGTGTGTGTCATTTTGGAAGAATTTGTTGAGTTAAATCGGTCTGTTACAGTGTACATATTAGGATTACATCATGATATCCTTTATCAATATACACAATCATTCAGTGTTGAGTATACACATGGAGACAGGCTGACAATCACAAAAGGAAGGAAGTACAGCTCATTAATGGGCCAATACGTGAACATAAACTGATTCATTAACTTTTTTATTCACAAGCAAAGTATTGCAAAATTTCCCTTGAAAATGCTTAACATTCACAATCATTAAATCACACTCATGTAAGAGGAAAAGATACTCAGAATTGAGTCTATTACTTACTACATTACTTGCATACATGCATAGTGTGTTAATCTTTTATTTATATGTCACGGACTGGTTTAACTCAACAAATTCTTCCAAAATAACACACATCAAAATGACAAAAGTTAATGACTTAAAGACAAAACAGTCTTCAAGAGCATGAGGCTACATTATGTACACAAATGACAAAGATAAGGCTAGCCTCATGACCAGCTTAGAGAACAAGTAACACAAAAGTAAGGTCTACTCTAGACTACTAAGAAAACAGGATAAATCATAAATTCACACATACTAATTACATCAACATTGCATGTTATTACATCAACATTGCATGTACATGCACACTAATTTCATTAACACTAAGATGACATAATCATCCCAAGTCTCATAGGTCTTTCACATTAAGTACATATCTTTCTGATTTTTTGTTTGATTTAATTTTTATTTATTTTTTAATACTGCTTTGTCGCTAATTTTTGTTATTGTTAAATCAGGCATTAATTTTGTTTTTTTTGTCATTTTTGTTTATTTATTTATTTATTTATTTGTTTATTTATTAGGAACTATTATAATGATATCTTTTTCAACCTCTCTCCCTCTATCATCCTTTAGGTTAATAGTGTTGATAGATCATATTGTTCACAATGTGGGCAGCTCAACATGCAGCATTGTGTAAAGTACTCACTACATGTCATCAAGTATCTCTGTAACAAGAGTGTACTCTTTAAATCAATAGACCACTGACATACAGATAGACACTGTATGCATATACTGACTGTAACAAAATGCACTAATCCCTCAATGTCAGCTGTTCTATTTAGCATTTTGTGTATTGTGAGATTATAACTAAAATTATTATTTAATAAAAAATTGAATGTATTAAAGTATCACAACTATTATTTGGAGGATGATGAGTAGCTTGTACATTAGTACAGTACTCACCACACTACATGAGAAACTGAGTTGAGCCTGTGACTATGAAAAAGAATCCTAAGATAAGTTTTTGTTAATGTAATAACATTTAGCTTAAGCCAGGCATACACTAGGCAACATGTTTCTGGCAACATTTGTGGTTACTTTGATCTTGTAAGCAACATGTTGCCAGAAATAGAAAGATGTTCTATTTTTGGCAACATGTTGCTTGGTTGCTAGCAACATGTTGCCTAGTGTATGGAAGCCTTAAGTCTCATTTCACCCTGAGTGAATATGCTATATAGTCAGTGCAGACAGTAGCTATGAAATACTTAGGTATTAACTATATTTTACTCTTAATTAAATTGAATCTAATTATCACTAGACTATACACTATGCATCAGATTTCCTTATTTGGAGAGTAGCCTATATAAGTCATCACTCACAGCCTGCAAGTATACACTAGTCAGTCAGTACAGACAGTAGCTATGCCTCTCCTGTTAGTGGTTGTTCTCTTATTCTTCAGTAGCTCCTGCAGTGTCTCCTCTGCTCAGTATTATGTGTCTGATGACTGCAGTTCAGTTACTCAGTCACCTTGTAATCCTTTATCAGTGTATGCTGGGAATATGTCTCAATACAATAACACCATCTTCTACTTCATTGGAACTAGTGTCATTAACTTTATTGTCACAATGGACTCAGTACAGAATATAACTCTACATGGACTGGACCAGTCTCCTACTATTCGCTGCATAAATGATCATCAATTAAAAAGCTATATAAGAATCACTACCAGCAGTCATGTCTGTTTCAGTAACTTATCATTTCAGCAATGCGGCATATTTTTTAGGCATTCCAGTAATATCACAATTACTGGTTCTATTTTTAAAAGCCAGCGTTGGAGATCAGGTCTTACCAATGTTTTTGATAGTAAGATAACATCTTCAGTTTTTGATAATGTAGTATATATTCAATATATATCACCTCGAGTGTGTTACAATGAATTACACCATTACTCATTAACACTGACTAATGTTACTGTGACTAATAACAAATTATCATTTGATATGCATCATGGTACTTCATATAATATATCAGTTATCCTTGATAATGTTAATATTATCAGTTCATCAATGTCTGGTATTTCTTATTGGTTCACTATATCTCTTTTTTCCCTGTATATTACCAACTCGTCAGTATCTAATTCAGAGCATGGATTTTATTCTAGATTTTACATAAATCTATATTTTCATGGATACAAATTTTGTAATATCAAAGGTGTTGAATCACGATCGACTGTTGCAATTGAAGACTCCCAATTTTACAACAACCGCATAGTTGCATTATCATTTCGTATACTTCGAAATTTTTTTCAAACAAGTAATCATCATATTGATTTTACTGTTAAGTCATGTTCAATACGTGACAGTGACTATGGTTTATTGATTGCTGGAGGTTTTTCAACTTTAGCTCATATCAGTGTTATAGATACTGAACTTGCTGGAAACAAAAGAAATGACATAGGAGGGTGTCTTTCTATCCTTCTAAATAACGTTACTGTTGCAAATAGTCTATCAACAGGACTGGTGATTATAGCCTCTGTAGTAACTGTAGAAAATAGATTAGTATTTAAGAATAATACTGGAGTAGTTGGAGGAGGAATGGCAATAAATAGTTCATCTGTTGTGGCCCTATCACCATCAGCTAACTTGGAGTTTATTGATAATCATGCAACTTATAAAGGAGGAGGAATTTATATTGATGACAAAATTAAAAGTGATTATAACCTTTATTCAGTTTTTTATATTTTACCATTACCAACTCTTAAAACAATTACATTCAAAGGCAATACTGCTGGAGTAGCTGGCAATGACATGTATGGAGTCGATTCTAAACTACAAAATGCTTTCTCAGGAGTGAAAGAACTTTCAACATCAAGTGATGCAAGTGCGTTTGCTTTTTGTGATCCTGACAGTAATGAAACCACAACAATATGGTATGATGATGAGCAACAAAGTGTTTTTCCAGGTCAACCACTAAAATATAATGTTGCTTTATTTGGACGCAGTTCTGATGCATACTCATATAGTGTTACAGATGGAAGAATAACAATAGAAATTAATGGAACATCGGTGATAGACAAATACATTAATAATTGCTCACTGATTGAGTACACACCAAAATTTATTAACTATGGAGAACATAATGTTTCACTGACTGATACATCATATAGAATTCAATTGAATATTTCATTTATTCTTAATGAGTGTCCTTTTGGTTTCAGTGTAAACAGTTCAGGTTTTTGTGATTGCAGTGTTTCAAGAGAGAATGTGACATGTGATATAAATACCCTAGACATTACACACAATGGTCTACTCTGGATTGGAACATATCATACCAGTACACCTTTCAATGCTAATTCAACCAATCCTAATGCATGCATTATCAATGAGGACTGTCTCCTCTATTGTTCTCCTAATCCTGTTATCTTTCAGTTCAATCACACTGATACTCAATGTGTAGATGATAGAGGACACAGAATGTGTGGATCATGTACAGAGGGATACAGTCTACTAATGGGATCAAACAAGTGTGGACATTGTCATAATAATTATATGATGATAGCTTGGATTGGTCTGTTTGCAGTGATGGGTGTACTACTTGTGGCTCTACTCATTGCTCTCAATTTAACAGTATCAGTGGGTACACTCAATGGTCTATTGTTCTATGCTAACATTGTCAAGTTATACGAGCCAGTCTTTTCAAGGAAAGGAGCATTACCAGTATTGAGTCAAGTCATATCATGGATTAACTTAGACTTTGGGTTTGAGATATGTTTTTACAATGGTATGGACAGTTATGCTAAACAGTGGCTCCAGTTTGCTTTCCCTCTCTACCTGTGGATCATTATCATTATCATTATACAATTGTGTAGGAGATATGGTAAAATATCAAGACTGATGGGGTCTCATGCTGTTCCTGTTCTATCCACACTTACTTTTCTCTCATATACTAAACTAGTACGTACTATTGTTATTGTACTACACAAGTGTGAAGTAACTCTTCACTGTACAGATGAGTCAGTAAGATCAGTTAGTTTATGGTATGAGGATCCTAATGTTGAATATGCTAAAGGGAAGCATGCTGGACTATTTGGATTTGCCCTATTGGTGTCTGTTTTCTTTATCATACCATACACACTGTTCCTTTTATGTCATCCAGTATTTGAGAAGTATCTGTCACACTTTAAACTGTTTAAGAGCTGGAGTCGTTTCAAGCCTATTATTGATGCTTATAGTGGTCCAATGAAAGATGAATATCGGTTCTGGCCTGGTCTACTGCTAGTGACTAGGATACCAGTACTTTTAATTGTCACCTTTTTGAAGAATGAATCACGTGTCATGCTATTGACAGTAGCAGCTTCCATTCTCTCCTTTAGTTTTATCTTTGGTGGTGTGTACAGAAGGAAATTAAACAATATCATAGAGTTTTGGTTCCTTTTTAACTTGTGCATCATGGCTTCTTTATCTATAGCCTTTACTGATGAGAATGAAGTATTGATCTGGTACAATACTTGTTTATCTGTTTTTGCTTTTAGTTTTATTTTGATTGTTGTTTATCATCTTTACCTGCAGTTATCATATATAAAATGTTATGATGCTCTAATTAAGAAGTTATTCAAGAAACAAGATGAAGATCACAATCCTCTAGATGTAACTGAATCACATCTAACTGTTGATCAGCAAATGAGAGAAATAGTACCAAGTTCTACTGATGTTAGACTCAGTGATAGTCGTGAATCAGTTGTTGATTTGTTTTTAACATAATCTTTAGTAGTTTTTGCTTCCACATACTTATAGTGATAGACTAATATTATTATTAATATAGTTAGAAGAGCAACCCACTATACGGTATAATCTATTCTTCATTATATTTAGAATTTTCAATTTACAGTCTCCTACTGTAATAATGATGCTAATTTTGTTGTTTTATTATTGCCTTTGATTTTTGTTTTAATTTAAATTCTTTTTAGTCATTTTATTAGTGCCATTTTTATGTAGTTATAAATGAAGTCACGAACACTGATTTGTACTACAAGTACAAAATATGAAAATTCTAAAAAACATTTTAATTTAATTTAAATCAGATTATCAATAGTGGAAGTTACCACACTACAAAGTTATAGGGTTTGTTAGCTGTGGTTCGATAGAAGTCTAGCTGGAAATTGCACAGAATCTTCAATCTTGTCTACTGCTAGAGCTGGTTGATCCCAGAGAAAGATTTCCTCCTTTCTGGGCTTGCCTTACACCCTCAACTGGAAAGACTTGCTCTCAATGATGCCAGAATACGGGTAAAAAAATAATTTTAATTTTTAACAATATCATCATCATAATATCAGTCCTCTACAGATGCAGCAGTTATCCCAGCAGGAGACCAGAGGGAAGAGTCCCACTATATCACTGTTGAGCCACATGGCATCAAGAGGTAACCAGTTTTATGACTTTTGCAATGAGCACTGAGGAAGAGCCTGACTAGACTACCCGGGAGGTTGAGGAAGAAGTATCAGTGAGAGTAAGTGTCACTCCTCAACAATTGGACACAGCTGAAGGTAAATAATGTAGTCTATAGTAATTCTATTTTGACTTATCCTAATGTAGGTGGAGATGATTATTTGTCAACAAGTGCAGTGGTCACATTTAGATATTGGGAAACGCTACATAATGTAACAATTGCTATTATTGATGACCTCTATGCTGAACCTACTGAATATTTCAGTGTAAGGCTAGAAGCTATTGGACAAGATGTTGTTGTATTTCCAATTACAGAATGCACTGTAGGAATACATGACAATGATTGTAAGTATAACACAGTGTTACAGATTCAATATTTTCCCACACAGATGTACAAATTGGTTTTAGTAACTCATCACTGATTATTGATAGTACAGAAATGACTCTTGCTGTCTCAAACTATCATGGAATAATGCAATCAGGAGAAATATCAACTGTTAAGTTGCAAGTTGAAAGTTTATCAGGTACAGACAAATACTTTTTACATAAATTATGCATCTTTGAACCACAGGTGAAGCTTTAAATGTCACTCACTTTGATTTCTATAATTACAGTGGAAGCTACAGTGCAAATCTTAATCTCTCTCATCTTCTTTTCTCTCTGGTATATAACCAAAATAATGCTGTGTTACTAGGGAGACTTGCTACTGATAAATCAAGCATCAATCTAACAATAGAACCATCTGTTATTACCATTACCTATAATCCTCAAATTCCTCAAATTTTTAATACTACAACAACACAAGTTGATTGCATGAGTACAATCGTCACCATAACATCCATTCCTACAATATCATCTCAAGCTTGTGCATTTTCTGAGCCAATTACAGTTACATCTATTCGCACAAGCACACTAACAACTGCAACAAGTGCTTCAATTATGATCACAAGCCCTCCAGTATCTAAAGTAACGATAACAGTTGAGAAGACTTTGCCATGTTCTGCAGCTATACTACCAACAACACAACCAAACCAGTCCTCGTTGAACTCAAGTGTAGTCGTTGGAGGTGTAATGGGCTATGTTATACTTGTCATTCTTGGTATCGTTGGCACTGTGGGTGGGTTTTTCTGTGGAAGAAGTACCAGAAGACAACAAGGAATGACAATGTCGGCAACGAATGTACCAGTAATTATTAGTAATGTTAATGATTACGAAGGTCGTAGAAAAGCAATTAGATCTGGTATACTTGACAAAAACCAGTCACTTCCTCTACCTAAGCCTCCGCATAATATTGGTGAAGAAATTTATGATAATAATGTGATTTACATGGAAATGGATATTTGCAAAAAGAAATGGCATACAAAAATTCTGGAGCAATTGCAGCACAGTAAACATGAGTATTGCACATATAGTAATGTATTTTGTTAATTGTCTTACATTATGCATGCATCAATAAGCCTAATTGTTTACTATTATTGAGTGACTCATCATTACATATCTAATTGTGTGACACTAGTTAAAATAAACCCTAATAGAGTGTTATGTGTAGTAGAAATAGTTGTGTACATATTAATTAAAATTAACAAATTTTTGTGCTGTAGTTTTTGAAATACAATTCGACTAGATATAACAATGTTATAGGGTGTGGTTTTAAAGGTGTGGCTAGAAAGTTTAGGAAATTGCAAAAGGATGTCTACAGCTGGTACTTGGAGGGATTTGAGCACTAATGAGATGTCTTATGGATCCCAGAGAAAAATTGCCGCCTTTCTGGACTCGTCTCACACCCTCAACTGGAAAAACTTGCTCTCAATGATGCCAGAATACGGGTACAAAAATAATTCTAATTAAAAAATATCATCAGTCTTGTCCTCTACAGATGCAGCAGTTATCCCAGCAGGAGGCGAGAGGGAAGAGTCCCACTATATCACTGTTGAGCCACATGGCATCAAGAGGTAGGACTGTTGGCCAGTTGTATGACTTTTGCAATGAGCAGGACTGAGGAGCCTGACTACCCGGGCAGTATCCTATATGTGAACTGACAAGGACTACAAGTAATATATAAAAATTTATACTGTATGTCAAATGCAATATTAATAGTATTAATATATATAGTACCATGGACTATAGCTCATATTTTTTCCGAAAAATGGGTAAAAAAATCACCTCAGATTTTTATTAAATTTTCTGATACATATTGATGTGCTTATGCTGTGTAGAAAGTTTGAGGTGATTCCGACTTTAATTTTTAGAGTTATGGCCATTTTAAAAAAATTGGCCAAAATTTGAAAAAATCCCTGTACTATAGCCCATTTTTTTTTTTTTTTTAATAATAATAATAAAATAAATTTGAAATAGGATCAGAAATCAGTAGTAATGAGTTTATAAGTGAAATTAGTAATAATAATAATAATAATAATAATAATCTTTATTAATATGTTAGTGACATTGAAGTCGAGCATCAGAGATTGCTACATCAATGTCACAGTCACTGGGCCTATATATTGATCTCCTTGTACCCCTTACACACCGAATTGTTGATCTTAAAATTGAAAATGATAATTTGCATCTGATGAAATTGATTACTGAACTGTACGGTTTGTTAAGTTTGTCAGCTGTCAGTAGTGCAATTCGTCTAAAAACTACATCACATACAGGAGCCAGCCCGCCATTGGTGGAAAAAACTATAGCCCATGGTTTTTTCCAAAAAATGGCTAAAAAGTCACCTCAAATTTTTATTACATTTTTTGATACATATTGATGTCCTTATGCTGTGTAGAAAGTTTGAGGTGATTCCAACTTCAATTTTTAGAGTCACAGCCATTTAAAGAAATTGGCCAAATTTTGAAAAAATCCCTGTACTATATATAGCCCATGGTTTTTTCCGAAAAATGGCTAAAAAATTACCTCAAATTTTTATTACATTTCCTCTAATACATATTAATGTCATTATGCTGTGTATAAAGTTTGAAGTGATTCCGACTTAAATTTTTAGAGTTATGGCCATTTTAAAAAATTGGCCAAATTAAAAAATCCCTATATTATAGCCCATGGTTTTTCCAAAAAGTGGCTTCAAAATCACTCCAAATTTTTATTACATTTTCTAAAACATATTAATGCCCTTGTACTGTGTAGAAAGTTTGAGCTTATTGCAACTTCAACTTTTTATGTTATAGCCATTTTGAAGTAGCCAAAATCTTTTTTTTGTCAAATAATTGGCTCGAAAATTGTCCCTAATTTCTGTTATTCATATTGATGTCCTTATGCTAAGTTCAAAGTTTGAGCTGATTCCGACTTAAATTTACAAGTTATGGCCAGTGTTTCCCACAAAACATTCTATGTACGTGTAATTGAGCTAAAAACATAAACAAAAAACATCATCATCGAAACAAAAAACATCATTATCATTCTTCATTAGCTTACAAGTATACAATTACAGTATTTGGAACAATTTTTTAAATTCATAAAAAATCCATTTTTAATGAATCAGTTTATGTTCATGTGTGGTCCATTAATGAGTTGCACTTCCTTCTTTTTGTGGCTGTTAGCCTGTCTCCATGTGTATACCCAATAGAGAATGATTGTGTATGTAAAAGACCCATGAGACTTGGGATGATTATGTCATCTTAGTGTTAATGAAATTAGTGTGTATGTTACGTAATACCGTATAGGGGTTATATTTCACTGGTAATAAATTTTGCGAATTTCGCATTTTCATTAAATTCGCGAAATTAAATTCCACAAAAGAGGTGTGGCACACTAGGTAAAATGGCTACAGAAGGTAAGATTCGCAAAAATTTATACCAACAAATGGCAAATCTGGACAAATTCGCAAAATTTTATACCAACAAAATAAAACCACTATACGGTAACATGTAATGTTGACCTAATAGTATATGTGTGAATTTATGATTTATCCTGTTTTCTTATTAGACCTTATACTTTTGTTACTTGTTCTGTGAGCTGGTCATGAGGCTAGCCTTATCTTTGTCATTTGTGTAACACAATGTATCCTCATCCTCTTGAAGACTGTTTTGTATTTAAGTCATTAACTTTTGTCATTTTGGTGTGTGCTATTTTGGAAGAAATTGATGAATTAAATCAGTCCGTTGCAATATCTTTCTATTTTTGTTTAATTTAATTTTAATTTATTTATATATATATTTTTTGATACTGCTTTGTCGCTATTTTTTGTTATTATTAAATCAGGCATTAGTTTTGTTTATCTGTCTTTTTGTATATTTATTTATTATTTTGTTTATTTATTAGGAACTTCATCCTCTTGTCGAAGGAGGGAAGGACTTCCCTGTCTGGGTGTTTTGTCCAGTAGATAACTCACTTGAGTCCCTAGCACTAAAACTAATGCAGTATTACAGCAAATTAAAATACTTCATATTCACTGGTACAGGCAAACCAGTCAATCATCATCCAAGAGTACAAGAGACTGACATTTGCATTTCACGACCTAAAGAGTCCTCCCCGTTGGGTTTTATTGAAGAACTCTGTCATATGAATGCTTTGTGGGGCCTTGATGTCCAGTCAAGTAAACCTTGGGGTTGTTCTAAAGTGGTTTTTGGTAGCGTTGGTAGTTCTGTTGCTGCTGGGTCTGATGTGGTTAGTAGTCCATCAGTTACTTTTACTAATGCTGGAGAGGCTTTGGTTAGAAGTGGTAAACCAATCCCCTATGCTTCTATACTATCTGTAAGTTTTTAAAATATGCTACTCTCTTTAAAGCTTCACACTTTAAGGTAAAGCCTTATTAAGTCAAGACAGGAAGTGCTGTATAAACCAATGGCCAGGGTTAATTTAATGAGTAATATTTATCCTTATAGTAAAGCATTGGTTTATATAGCACTTAATTCCTGTCTTGACTTAAGGCCTTACCTTAAGGCCGATTTACACTGCAAAATTAACGTAAGGTAAGGCCATACGTTAAGACAGGAAGTGCTGTATAAACCAATGGCCAAACGTAAGAGTAGAGATAAGTTCAACTTTTACATTACGTAAACGGTTGCCATTGGTTTATACAGCACTTCCTGTCTAACGTATAGCTTTACATTACGTTAATTTTGCAGTGTAAATTGGCCTTTAAGTTCAAGTGTGAATCAGCCTTAAGTCTCTTTCTGCCTTTCCTCCTGGTCTTTTTCTCATTCTTTTCCTCATGCAGTTTGATGTACCATATAGCACTTTAATTTCAAGGAGAAAAACTTTTCCTGTTTTTGTGGGTTAGCATGCAACCGCTAAATTAAAGTTCCATTGAATATTCAATTGCTATTGAAGGCGTGGCACTAACATTGCGAATCCACAAAAGCTATTTCCATGAAAAATTGATTTTATTCATCCGCAAAATTAAAGTGCTCTATGGTATATTGTTCACACACATCTTGATCTAAATTTATCGTGTTCCATGTTCTCTCTTTCCCATCTTCCTCTTCATTATTATTTCTTTGTTATACGTGTACTTCCATACAGGGTTTCCCACAAAGCATTCTAAGTGTGAGCTAATTACAGCATGAGCTTCATGAGCTGACAAGTACTATAATCATAGATATTATACACGGAACAGGATTGGAAACAGGATCACGTGAGCACATTATGCATCGAAACCAACCTAGTTTGCCGGGAACTGGTGACCGTAATGGAGATGAATGGAGAAAGTTTGTGGGACTCTAGCAACTACATCGGACGACAAAGCA
>NW_003546628.1:95552-97464 GCF_000090795.2 Amphimedon queenslandica | reverse complement strand
AATGACTGTCCCACTACCAATGAGAGTCTCATTACTGTCACTAATTGATAATGGCTCTGTCATTCTTGCTTGTATCATCAGAGAACCATCAATTGACTGTACTAGAATAAATTCCCCATGACCATTGAATGTGTATTGTGTCCCGTCTAGTGATACTAAGTGAGGATCACCAAATGTACGAGCTACAGAAAAATTGATTAATTACCATTTACACTCTAGTTTTAATAGTAACATAATAATACATTCACATCACATGTAGAATAGCAATTAATGCACACATAGCAATTTAGCAAATAAAATAAAGTGCTAAATTATATATGTGTGTACATATATTTATTTGTACCTGGTGGTGGTCTTTCAGGATAGTCCTCACAATTATCATTAGGTCTCCTATCATAGTACCGATCCTGACAACCTGAAAAATATTTTCCATCACAACATAAATAATGAGGAGCAACATCATTAACCAAATGACCTATAACAAATCAAATTAATAATAATAATAAAAGTATCACATTACAAAATTAAAGATGTTATACCTAAAAATGATTTCCAGTTATTAGGATATACACTGTATGCTGATCCTCCACTAGTACCAGTTAAAATATTCCCATCACCACCATAACAGCATTGCTGACTGGAACTAAAAGAACTGTGCATGTATAGAAAATGAAATAAAGTTTTATTGCAAATTAAATATGAACAAAACTAGCATTTGCTTATAAATAAGTATTTTTAATGTTGAATTAATGAATGATGTTTGATTGACAAGACATAGGTACACAGCTTATTAAATAGAACAATTTTTACAAGTACTTACCCAACATTGCTTTGCCTATAACAGCCACCTGTAGCTTTATCTCTCTTAAATACTTTTTCCCTCCACAAGTCCTGTATGAAATTTTCCTTAGTGTATCTATCATCTCTGTTGGCCTGAGACTTTTTACATGGACAAGGTGGCAGTTGCCTATTATTAACTCCTCTATCCTGCTTATGCCATAATTCACATGCTAAACGTAGTGCTGCTGATCTTGCTGCCTCTTTTAACTCATCTTTAATCTTTTGCTTAATTTTTTTCCAAGCATATCGAAGAATGGCTCTACCAGCTATGCGTATTAACCCACCAATGGCTAATGCTGGTAAAATTCTTTTTTGTCGATGATTTGATGCAGTAATTGTACTTAGGGATACTCTTATTTGTGACAGCCTAAGAGTTGTCTCATCAATCTGTGGATACTCTGGTATCATGACTTCGGCCCTTTCATCACTAGCAGGTACATCAGATGCAAGTGTATACGATTCCTCCCATTTATCTGTATCAGTGTTGTACAGCATCTGAAAATAAAGTGAAATTCTGATGAAGCATAATTTGAATAAAAGGATATGGTAATTGAAGAATACTATCAAAAATTACTTACCATTGATATGTTAAGTGTGACAAAGTACTCAGATAACAATTCCCCTTTCAGTGCATACTCATTCCATGTCACATTCACTTTGTTACTAGTTCCTACTGCATAACTGTCTCCATCATCAACTACACTAACTGCTGGTGATGCATTATTTTCCATATCAAAAGGCAACACTATATGTGAATAAAGAAAAATTAATAGCAAGCTGTATAGATGACACAGTAAAAATTTGAAAATAAAACTCAAATCCACTGACCAAATCTGAATTTAGTTCCTCCATTCAGAGTAGCTGATCCAGCCCGTGTTATCTTAATATTCAATTGTACAATTCCATCATTTGCCACTTGTGGTGTTACACATAGACACTTATCCTCACTCAGAAAAATTCCAACAGTTTCAGTATCACCAAATGCACATAGTATATTGTCATCTGGTTTAAATGCTGGTCCAGTTATTACAATAACTTCTCCTCCTAACATACTTCCAACAGACTGACTAGT
>NW_003546628.1:64685-91803 GCF_000090795.2 Amphimedon queenslandica | reverse complement strand
ACATGTATAGCACATGATTAGCTGGTAGGGCTGAGGATATTATTCCCAAAAATGTCCCCATTATTCTATTCCCTTATTCCCAATAAATTTGCCTATTATTCCTATTATTATTCCCAAGTATTATAAAAATAAACAAAATAACTATACAAAATTTGTCTCATTTAATGCTCATTATACTGTAACATCATAAGGAAGCCTCGATTGAGTCTTGTAAAGCACACTCATGGGTATCTTTGAAGGTGTTAGACAAGATTTATTAAGCATTCAGCCACACCTACTGCACAGTTTTACAAATTTTGCCCTATTATTCCAGAATTATTCTTTATTCTTTAGACCACCTATTATTCTTTTTTTATTCTGGGAATAAAATCCTCAGGCCTATTAGCTGGTACATGGTATTGCAAATATAAAATCTGGTCATTATTTTTACACAGACAGCATGTCCTTGATCTTAAGCTACAAAAGCAACTTTAGTTTTATTTTGACTTTGTCATGATGACTGCATGATACAAAAGTCAAAGGATGGGTGGCTTCACCTTTACAAAAATTTAAATGATAAACATAGCTAAATGCTAGTTAAATTTTTAAAAATATAGAGCTTTGCGTTAAAAATAGTGACTATTATTTTAATTATTGCGCAAGATACTATTTTGATACACATATAAATCATGCAATCACACTCGAAGTAAATGTACAATTAGAAACTAAGATGATGAGCTGTGATGTTAGTACTTATTTTCTTACCTGATGGTTGATGTCCTAGCTGCTTACAAGCAATATTAGCATCAATAGTATTCCAGCCACTATGACATACTGATCCCCAAAATTTATTAAGACATATTTCAACATTTCCTTCAAGCTCATTGATTCCACCAACCAAGCGAACACTTCCGTCAGTGCATGTAGCATCAACACTCTCATTATTTCCTATAAAGAATAATCATTTTATAGGCCCTGAAAAGCATAAGCAGATGGACTGCAGACTAACTTTGACATATGAGAGGAGTATTTACACAATTTCCCTTTTTAGGTGCAGTATAGGAACAGTTTTGTACAGTCCTTTCATCACCAGTACAATTCAAGTCACTAATATAATAAATGCGAGTGTATCTATAATAAGAATATCTTGGTAGAATAATAGCTCCTACATAACATAAGTATTAACATTGTTATGCACTATACACGTATCTCTAACCATAAGGTATGTATCCTAATTGAGTACACACTGCAGCTGCATCAGAGAAGTCAAAGTCGTCATAACAGACTGAGCTCCATTCTCCATCAATACAAACTTCAACAGCTCCAATATTTTCAAAAGATGAACCATATAAACGTACCTCCCAGTCATTACATTTAGCTAGTGTAAAGTAAGAGCTAGTATTTACTTTTACTGAAAAGTTTACTTTGACAAGTAACAGCAGCATATCTATAAGGTCCATTAGAACACTGAATGGTAGATTTATAGCAATCCCATAGTGTCTCCCTGTTACCATAACAATTAAACTCAAAAGGAAGGAGAGGTAGTGGTGGGTAAGTCTCAACTATACTTCCAACTGCATCTACATGTATAACAACAATGAATGACTGAAATGAACAAAAAACATTATCATGAACAAAAATAGCTGCAATAATATTTCACACAGATTCCTAATTTCTAGTGAGTAAAATCAATTTTATTAACTACTTGAAGTTTTAAGGTAACTACCTAATAATTAAGTCAATTTACCTTGAGATGAGTAGCCCAATCCTTTGCAAATGGTATTTGGTGTGCTGTATCTATTATAGTTATCAGAACAGATTCCATACCATATTCTATTGTAACATATCTCTACACGTCCACTCAGTTCAGTACCACCAGCTAATCTTAATTCACCATCAGTGCAGTTAGTATAGTTGATTAGTGATATGCCTACACAAATATTTATAAACATAAGATAGACTAGCTATAGTGATAACTAGGTTGATAATTACCATTACAAAAACTAATATTGGGCATAAAATTTTAGAAATGCTGTAACCATAAATTAAAATTAGATCTTGAAGCTAATAGGGCATATTCTTGACCAGGAACTCACTAAATTTTTTCATTTAAAAACCATGTAATTGAAATTAAAGCTAGTATACTCCAATATCTAATATTACTTTATGCACGTGAATTTAAAAAGTCACCTGAAATATGCAATCATTTCCTTACACAAAGTACATGTATGCACCTTCTGTTTTAAACATGTGTTGAATTTGATCATGAAGAAATTGCAAAATTATCAGTGATTATAGCAATAGTAATTATAATTATTTCACAGTTATGTACATTGCAAGCCTTTTAAGACACAGTTGACTGAGTTTATTTTAGTAACTCACTGTTGCAAGACACTCCAGCATCACGGTTTGTAGGGCAAGTGGTGAGATTATTACTAGGACAGTCTTGTATATTTGATTCAGTACCAGTACAATTGATATCAATAATGTGGTAATAATGAAGGTTATCATTTAACGGTCCAACTGAAACAGATCCTATAGATATTGAAGATAAGCATAAGGAACAATGATATAATATAAATGATCAAGCAACCTGACCGTATATACACACACATAATTCGCGCATAAAAAAAGCTAAACATTTAAATGAGTGGAAAATTACTTATAAGTATTTTTACATGTGTATAATCATTCCTTCTTGTCAAAATTAATAATCAACTGCCAATTATAACAGGGAATTTTTGCTGAGTGCTAATTTGTGTTTGTTTTCTTGGCCAAAATTTTGACAGTTTAAATTGAAAAAAATTGGCTATCTATTTTGAAGAGTTCTAAGTCTCTCATTCATACTGTAGGTCTGGTTCCTTCTATTCTGATAACTTAGGTGGTAAGGAATTAATGTAAGCCTAAAAGTAGTATGCATATGTAATGATGAGTGGTGGATAGTGCTTAATGACTGTTTACTGATCTCCATCCCAGAAATAGAATCATTGGATCATTGGGTTTACAGTCTAACTGAAATACATGTAGTTTGTATGCATAAAGCAAAGCTCATTTTTTGAAAAGACTTCAGGCAACAATGTAGTGGGGATACTCTATGACCATTAATTATGAATATTGAATGGATTTATTTTCACATACCTATTGCACTGTATCCAAGTTGTCTACAGAAAACTTGTGCATCAGCATGATCAAAAAAATCATTACATATGGTACCCCAAGAGCTATCAGAGCATACTTCAACACGACCAACTGAAGTAGTAATACTTCCATATGGAATGATCCTAATATCACCATCTGTACAATCTAGAAAAATGTTGTGATTAAGGATTGCTGCTTAGCATACATAGGCCAAAATACAAAATACTGTACTAGAAAACTGCAGGATTACATTAAGACAAAATGCACATACATAAAAGTAATGAAAGTGAAACAATTCAGTGAATAAATCAAAATACTTCAATTACAGAATTTTAACTCACTGTGACACCTGACAGCTACAATATCAAGCACATCACAGGTTGAAGGTGGTGTGTAGTGAGTAACTGAACAATCTTCAATCCTTTCATCAGTTGAAGAGCAATACATATCAGCAACTAGTAATATTTCATTAGATGAATTAGGAAAGTTAGCAGAATATCTTGATCCTCCTACAAGTATAATAGAAGCTTAAATAATCTACCATAACTTTTTACTTTTAGAATATCCTGCATTATTACAAACTACTCCAGCATCATTGGTATTGAACCCATTGTCACACAGTGTTCCCCATACTCCATTAAGACACATTAAGACTTTTCCTTCATTACCAGTTTCACCTCCAACCAATTTGACATCATAATCAATGCAATTAGAATGAGTAACTTTAATATCTAAAATAATATAATTATTTTTGTAGTTAATACAGCAAGAAATGTCATTAAGACAATCACAAAAATGATCAGTAATTAACCTTGACAAATGACTGAAGCATCTTCAGTTGGGTGACAGTTAGAGCCAGTTGGAACCTCATTGCTGTATGAACAATTGAAAATAGACTCTTCATCTCCATTGCAGCTCATATTGAATATAATATGAGGAAGACGATATTCAGAGTAAAATGAAGTTTTGGCTATAGCACCTAAAATTTAATTAGAAACTCATTACGAAGATTAAGGTTGATCAAATAAAATTATTATTTTTAAAACTAATAAATAAGTAGAAGCAGGATTTCCTATAAGGCATGCTAAGGCCTTGTTCACACTAATTTTTTTTTGTTCATGAACAAAGTAAAAAATGTCAACATACACACTGTAACACTGCAATACAGCTAAAAGCATGCTTCATCAGTTGACAGAAACTACAATAGACATGTATATAGCTTTGGAGCAACTTTAAAAATTCGTAAAAATTTAATTTCAATCAGAATTAACTCAAAATTGCTACACAAATAAGAACATGCATATGCATCAAACAAAATTATGAGATGAAAAATTTTCTCCTAGCCATTTTTAGCAGTATAGGCACTTTAGCCAAGTTTTCAAGCAACTTTAAAAACTTGTAAAGAATTTAATTTGTCATGAATTGGCAAATTTGCTATGCAACATAAAACATGTATATGTATCAGACAAATTTATAAAAATGAAAAAGTCTTTCTTTTTGGCAAAATTGGCCCAAGACTCTGTACCTGTACAGATCCTGTACAAGGTTATTCAGAGGTTGTTAGCATAATATTGAAGCAATTTTAAGAATTTGTAAAAATTTAATTTTTATAGGAAAATTCTATACAGCACATGAACATGTTTATGCATATTAAAAATTATAAAAATGGAAAATTCTCTCATAGCAATTTTAAGCATTTTGTCAAATTTTAGAGCAATCAACTGACAAGAATATGCATGAGCACTATGTTAAAATCCTGTGGCAAAGCTGTAGCAAGAATATTACAAAGGATATTATTCAGAAGTTTTATGTTAGTAGTTAGTACTCATCAGCTTACCATAAGGTGAGAATCCTAATTGCTTACATATTACACTGGCATCACTATTATCCCAGTAGTCATCACAAATTGTTCCCCATGTATCTCCATTACATACTTCAACACGTCCAAATGAATTATATCTCCTATCACCTTGCAAACGAATGTCTCCCTCATTACAAGGAGCTATGGATCAATACATAATAATAATCATCAAATTACAATTGATACCTTGACAGATGACACCAGCATGATAAGAGTAAGAGCAGGATGCTGTATAATGACTACAATCCAATAGATTATTCTCATTTCCTGAACAATAAAAACTAGAGAAATGAACTGGGCCAGCACCTTTTCCAAATGAAGATGAAGTTCTTGCACCTTTAAAAATTCAATTATCAAAAGCTTTAAGTGTCACAACAAACTTTCAAGAAGCCTACCATATAGCCACAAAGTTTCGAGGCAATAAACTTTTGCGAATCAGGCCACAAGTCTTTTTTCGCGAATTAACTTTCGTGGTTCTTATTTTAAAGTACACGTGTTTATATGGAGATACAGATAATTTTTAGTTTTGCAGATACGGAAAATTTGCGAAAACAGTGAAAATTGTACCCTTGAAATTAAGCGGCTATACAGTATAATCTACATGTATTACTAATACTGTTCTTAATTTATGCAAGCACAGTTACATTTTAAGCTAGCCCTAGTAATCATAATTTTGTACAACTCAAATGCATAGCTAAAGTTACACAAGAAATTACGATAAAATTTTAAAGTGATACTGACCAGTTGCAGTGTATCCTAATTGTCTACAAGTGACCATAGCTTCATTTTGTCCCCAACGATAATTAGGACAGACATATCCCCAGGAGCCATCAGCACATATCTCAACTAGGCCTTCATTCTTTGCCTCTCCTTTGACTAATCTAATGACTCCATTGGTACAATTATCAGTTGTATTAGGTACTAGTGCAGCAATAATAATAAATTCAATGTATTAATAGTTTTATACCTTGACATTGTACATAAGCATCTTCATACCACTGACAGGAGTGTTGCTCAATATTGTTATAAGAACAGTTCAGTACTGTTGCTTCAGTTCCATTACAATTAAGATCAATAATATGGAATGAGGGACTGGTACCATAATAATTAATGACACGTGCAATGGCTCCTAAAAACAGCAAAAATCAGAATAATAAATTATTTTATGCAAAAGAATAGTTACAATTATTATCCCTGCATGTACATAAAACTTTCATTTAGTGTATGTAATGTTATGATTAAAGTAATAAAGTTACTATTAAAATACTAAAATTATTTCTCTATCATTATTGAGTTGAGCATACATTTGATAGCATTATTATTTTCATACCTTCTGAAGGAAATCCTAGTTGCCTGCAGACGACTCTGGCATCATTATTATGCCAATAATCATTGCATACACTGCCCCATGTACCATTAACACACACTTCAACACGTCCTTGCAAAGGATCCAATCCAGTTAATCTGATGCTACCATGTTGGCAATAAGCTAAAAGAACATTTTATAATTATTAGTGAACTTAATCACACCGTTCATAGCATACTTTGACATCTGACTGAAATGACACTATTACGATCTCGGTAATTTGCCCTCCAGGTGGTGTGTCGAATAGAGCAATTCATCAATGAATTTTTTGGAGTTGAACAGTAGACATATGTCAGTAAAACAGGACTTGATCCCTCACCAAAGTATGCATTATTTAATCTCCTAGCACCTATAATTATAACAGAAATAATGACATTCTTTATCAAACCAAATTGTTTCAGTATTAAAGTTACATCATTACTTTCTTAGTACCTGGTGCAGTATATCCTAACTGATTGCAAACAGTCTGAGCTTCATTAGAAGTTCCATAAAAGTATGTAATAGTCCCCCAAGCTTTGTTAATGCAAATTTCTACTCTTCCTTCATACTCAGTTGAGCCATTAAGCAATTTAATATCACCATCAGTACAATTTGAATAGGTAGAGCTATGAACTGAAAGTTAAAGTGAAACAGCAATCACAGCATAACACAATTCTTACCAGGACAAATGACATTAGCATCATTACTAGAAGGACAGGATAATGAACTGTTGAAAGGACATTCAAGAATATGTGTCTCGTTGCCAGAGCAGCTTACTCCACCAGCAAAATTAAATTTAGTTGAGATGGAATACCAATTAATAGGCACAGCAATGGCACCTTTAGAAAGGGAATATTTTTATACTTTAGGATCAGTGCTGAAGCAATGCATGACTATAATTATTTATTTACATAATGAACTCATTTTGTTTATATTACAATCATAAACTATAGTTTCATTAAATGTAAAAGTAATATTTACACTTGCATAAAAAGCCAATATTAGCATACAGTAATGACTGTTTTAAATTTACCATAAGGAGAGAATCCAAGCTGCTTGCATACCACACTTGCATCAGTATTGTCCCAAAAACTGTCTCTACAAATAGTGCCCCACACTCCTCCAAGACATACTTCAACACGTCCATAATAATGACTTCCAATCAGTTGAGTATCACCAGTAGTACAAGGCTCTATAAATTTTTAGTAAAGTAATAATAATAAATTCAATGACATTTAAAAATTTGATTGAATATAATAATATTCACATTAAAAAATTATTGTAGTACATGTACTTGCATTATTACTAACCAGCACATGTAATTTCAATGGTCCGATGACAATATTGTGGAGTTGAAAAATACAAATAGGAACGACAAGAACTAAGACTGGTCTCACTACCTCTACAACTAAACCTAATGAAAGCTGTAGGGTAGGCTTGTTGATAAAATACTTGTCTATATGTGTTTCCTAGTGATTAATAATGAGACTATGTATAAAATTCTATAATAAGTACCATATACTGTGTAACCAAGCTGACGACATACAACATCAGTGTTGCTACTAGGCCAATAATAATAATAATAGTTGTTTGTACAAACTCTTGTCCAAGCTCCATTCTTACAAATCAATACTATTCCACGATTGTCACTGTTTTCACTGAAAAGTTTAATGTCATTATCAGTACAATTTACTGGGGACGTAATAAAGCCTTTTAATTAAAAAAAATAACATTATTCACTAAATAGCACACAAAGCTAGCAATAACCTTGTTGACAAGACACTCCAAGTGCATAATATATGGAGCATGTTCCCTGAGTATCATAGTCACATTCATGAAGGTTACTCTCATTGCCATAACATTTCATATTGTAAAACTTAAATGGATACTTTCTGTCAGACCATTGTCCTCGAAAACTAGTAGCACCTAAAAAATCAGTAATTAAAATATCAGCATGATCAATCATTAAAGGTATTTTGTAACATCCTACCAAAACCTAAAACTAAATTAATATGTTAATGCTGTATGTACATAATTTTAGTGACAATTACCATATTTAGAGAAGCCAGCACTAAAGCAGGCAATACTAGCAAGTTCATTGTCTAGTAATGTACTACCAGAACCACACACTTTATTCCATGAGCCATTAATGCAAACACGCACATTACCAACATTAACAAGTGAAGTGCCAAACAAGTCAATGGATCCATCAGTACATAGAGCTAATTTTTATGAATAGTGAATAGAATAAGTTTTATTCTTGTTATATGTTACCTTCACAAATAACACCAGCTTCTTGATAATTATTACAGTAAGAATAGGATGGGAGCATATTCCAGGTACATTGTGAGAGGTTTGCTGAGTTGTACTGACATGACAAATAATAAATACTGAGTGGTGTCACCCCAATTCCGAAATGTGAATTAAGCACACGTCTACCTCCTATAATGCAAGAAATAATGTAAAAGAGCAGCAAATAATTAAGAATTACTACACCTTGATATCCTAACTGCTTGCATACAGTGTATGCATCGCTGTCATCCCAATAATAGTCACAGAATGATTGCCATACTCCATTAACACAATACTCTACCCTTCCTTCATATTTATTCTCTCCACCAGTTAATCTCAATTCATTAGTTGTGCAATCTGAATTGATTACATTTGGCACTGAAAGGAAAGAAAAGTAAACAAAATTATACTTGAATAATCTGTCTCACATTGACACACAACAGCAGCATCATCATAACTGCCACAAGAATAACTACTAAGACTATTCATTGGACAATCCCAAATAGATGATTCATTCCCAGTACAGTTGAGATCATTAATGTGTACATACCAAACACCTTCAGTGAAAGTATCTGTGAGGGCTGAGGCTCCTATACAATAATAATAAAAGTAAGCATAAAAATAAATAATAAATACCATACAGCTGGTTTCATTTGCTGTTTGCACTCTCCCAATGTATGCACACAAATTAAAACCATATTAATTTAGCACACTCTAATTGAAGGTGCATGTGATGCTGTGTATGCGTCAATTATTAGTCTGCATAAATTTTATAGCATGTATTTCCATCCGACAATAAAACCAGCTATATGGTAATAAACTCTGACACCATAGTTCATACCAAGAGTACATGAAAAGTTTCATGTACTCTTGTTCACACTAAATAAAGTTGATCATTAAATCACAAGAGGTGAAAATTAATTTTAATAAACTTATGATCATTCAGATAATGAAATTTTTGTTTTAATAAAACTCACCATAGGATGAATACCCTAACATTTTACAGACAACACTAGCATCCTGTTCATCCCAAAAGTGGTCACAAACTGTTCCCCAAGCATTGTTGATGCACACTTGAACTCGTCCATATCTTCTGAAGTAACTACCTGATTCACTGTACAAACGAACCGTACCATTGACACATGGAGCTATTATAAAACAAGTATAGTGTAAAATGAATGTCTGTAGTCCACACAGGCAATGTCAAGGTAAAAGGAAAATTAGATCTATGTCAATATAGCACTGACCCAAAATTTAAAAATTTACAAATTGTTGCTCAGCACATTTGACACATGGCAAAATTTTGCTACTTTTTTCCAATAATGAATAATAAAATTTATGCCAATATTTTAAAGAAAAGTTAATAGATACAAACTGTCCTTACACATGCATAAATTTTGTGTGGCTTTAGCTAATGTGCTATAAGAATTATGCACAACATAAAATCTAACTAAAATATGCAATACATGTACCTTCACATTTGACTCCAGCATCATAATTATGAGTACAAGATGTTGAGTGAATTGGTCTGTATGGACAAGAGAGGAGGTTTTGTTCATTTCCTTGGCAATCAACTTCTGACAAAAAAATGGGACCAGAACCCTGACCAAACTGACTAGCTCTATAATATGCTGTTGAACCTGAAAGTAATTGAAAAAAGGACAAAAAATTTTAAACTTGTAAGAAGTATTTTCTTTAAAAAGCAGTAGTGTCCAGGGGCCTATATAGCCTAAGCATTGAGTACAATCATACTCTTGGTAACTTACCATATTTTAAGTACATGGGATAGCTTTGTCATTGATGAAACAATGAAATTATTTCAAATTTATTAAGTTATAGAGATAAGCATGTTGTGGCAAACACATTCCTACTACTACTACGGTCTAGTCACATAATCAAGTTAAATTTGTTTAAGGGCATGATGAAATGGTTATGGAGAACTATAATGATGTGTACTGCAACTACAGGTAATGTGCATACCATGCAGTGGGCTATTTCGTGCAATAATCCAATACATTTTTAAAATGATTAATAATGAAAAGCACTTAAGTGTATACCCTTGCCACACAACCAATAGATTTATTTTTGATGATTGATGAAAGGTGTGGCTCGTATTTCTTGCCTATACGTCTACGTGTGGCAAGGATAAACATAAATATATGCTTGTATCATCATCAATGAAACTACAAAGAACTACCGGTATGCTTAAATGTATAACATGCTTGAAAAATTAGCTTCTTGTTATATGCATTAAAACAACAACTGCTAGGTACAAGTACTAAGTTCAAGGTATACAAATGTATAACATACAGACACACACAAAGAGTAGAAAAACAATTTATTATACACAACACAGCATACGATATAGCCCTAAATTTTTGCTGTGCATAAATTTTGGCATTTTCATTATGACAAACTAATTATTATTAATCATACATGGTAATACGTCATATAGCACCATGTGCTGACATAAAAATTATTTAGCAAATTTTTGAACAACAAAATATTAGAACAATATGGCAGTTGTGGCTCATAACTGTTAGACACTCATTAACTCTATACTAGCTCTGTTAATTGATATTCATACCTAGTTCCATGTGGCCCAATTGTGTACACACTACATTACTATCTGGTGTACTCCATCTATTATAATAGCTCCACCACCACCCCCTTCTACCATAACCGCAGATAGTCCCCCATACTTTATTGATACATATTTCAACTCGTCCTTCATATTCTGTTTGGCCACCTGCCAGTCTTATATCGCCATCAACACAATCGTCTTTTTGGATATCAACACCTATAATATTATAACAATATAGTGCACTAAATCAAAATAGGATGCTTACTTTGGCACACAACCGATGCATCATTATTGGTAAGGCAAGTGTGATGTCCTCCATTATATGAACAGTTCAAAATTTCAGCCTCAGTTCCAGTACAGTTTAAATCAATGATATGATGTGGCCATACTGAAGTGGAATAATATCCTGAGACAGCTATAGCTCCTGTAGTAAGTGAAAAAGCTAACTTGTGCTATAATTATGAACAGTAGAGATTTTTATATTTTTGCAGTATATGAGTTATTACTTTGTTTACTGTTATGCCACAACGTTGATTACAATAGGAATTAAATTTATCAAATAGATCAAGATTGTTTCAACCCTTCAATATAAGCCATAGATAGTAAATGACACGCTAGCATTGTTTACTATAAGCCATAGTAAAGGTGCTGACAAGCACATTCCTACCACACCTACTATCAGGTTTAAAATAAACTTTTACTAAAAATGTATTATTTGGTGAAGCCCTTAATCATGAGGTGAGTTTGTATGGGTGATTTGTCTAACTTTCTTAAAGTAAAAATAACCTAATCATTATGAGTGTGGCTAAGGGGCAGAGTATTATTATTTGGTAGAAATGACAAACCTACCATAAGGTGAATATCCTAACTGATTGCATATGACGCTAGCATCATTATTGTCCCAGAAATCACTGCAAACTGTTCCCCAGGTACCATTAACACACACTTCCACACGACCAGTAGACAAAGTTCCTCCCTGTAACCTTACAGCACTATGCTCACAGATAGCTACAAGTATTGTGATAGATTATGTTTATTAAAGAAAAACTTACGTTCACACTTTAACCCAATATCATAATAATGACTAGAACACTGTGAATTAACAACAGTAAACACGCTCCTTCGACATTCAATTAATGAATCTTCCGATCCAGCACAATACATGTATCCAAGAAAAACAGGACCAGTACCTTGACCATATTGACTACTGCCATACTGCACTCCACCTGTAATAACAGTATTCATTCATCATTCATGGAGTCTGCTTCTAAGAAATGACTAACTATTGGAGTAGTAGTATCAATTGCTAGTGTGTATAGGAACAGTAATAGGATAACACAGTATACACTCACACACACAGTGCTGCAAGACTATACTTATACACAAACAAGACTGAAAAGACTTTAAAAGAGGACTAATGCACAAATGTCCAAAAATGAATAATGGTGGACATAATTGTCCCATACTAGATTACATGCTACTAATAAAGTACTAACACTGAAGCAATTAATAATACAACAAACATATTAAATACCTTTCTACAAGTAAGGCAGGCATATTTGTTCCTTCAATGCACATTTGACTCTATAGTGATTAGTGAGTCCAAAGGTGCATCATGACATAATATGACATGACATGACAACATTTTCAGATAATGTAATAATGTAATAATACAATCATAAACATGTGTAATACACAGTACATAACATGAGTACTCCAAGCATCAATAAAATAATTATATTTCTACTGTATTACAATAAAATTTACATAGACTCAGTGTGAAAGGGCAATTACCTAATTCCTGGTGTCCCAGTTGCTTGCAAGCAACTCTTGTATCACTAGAGCCCCAACTCCGACTGCATACAGTACCCCACATCTCATTAATACACACTTCAAGCCTTCCTTCATTTCCAGTTGATCCACCAACCAAACGAATATCACCAGTTACACAGCTAACTGGTTCAACTGTTACATCTAATTATAAAGTAATAATAATATTAAAATAAAAATATCAATGGTCCTACACAGTCATAATTATTTTTTTATGATTATGCAAACTAAAAAGGCAAAAACAAATTTACAAATGATGTACAAAATAAACATAACAGCTGTTTATTGTGATTTTACAAAATCAATTTTTTGTAAGCAAGATCAAACCTAATTTAAATAATTCTTTTACATCATACTGCAGGATATACTGGCAAGGAAGACAATTAAGTTTCAGAAAAACATTAAATTAAAATTCACCAATTTATTGCAAATCATTAGCTGCCACCACAAAAAAATATCTCATTGCAACTAAATCCCGCTACATGATATATTGATGCTCTTACTTTGACAAATAACTGAGGCATCATGAGATGGTGAGCAAGACCCAGTTTGATTATGTGAACAATTCAGTATACTGGTCTCATTACCAGTACAGTTAGGATTAATTATTCCAACGGCCCAGACATACTCAGAATAATAACCAGAGGCAGGTACTGCACCTATAATAATAGTGTAATTCAATACAAAGTTTAAACTTATTAGCCATACCATAAAAAGAGTATCCAAGCTGATTACATACAACAGACGAATCTTTATAATTCCAGTGGTCACTACAAATTGTAGTCCATATTTCATTCACACATAACTCAACTCTTCCATGAGTATAGCTTCCACCTCTTAATCTTACAGTACCATTAGTACAATAAGCTGTTAATTTATTTTATAGAGAGATATATACTAGTACTTAACTTACGTTCACATATGACAGCAGCATCATAGCTATGTTGCTTACAAGTTGAAGCAGAGTTTGTTCCATAATAATTTTGATTACAGTCAATCAAAGATTGTTCCTGTCCTGAACAATAAAGATATCCCAAAAGTATTGGCCCATGACCATAGTTAAAACCATAAGTGGTAACACGACTATATTGGTAACCTACATCAATAAGCAATAGCATTAATAATACTCAGCTAAAAAATCTGAAGTGCTATAAAATTGGCAAATTGACTCTTTAACCAATGCATGCAAAATGCCACTATTGAGCCCTACTAAATTGAACACAAAATTTTTGTTAAATGGACCTCAATTCACCAAATTTACCAAAATTTTAGTTCACTAAATTTTTAAGCTATATAGACCCTATAGGGCACTAACTTCTAGAAGCAATTATAGATACCATATATGAGACACTATTCGTAATCTTCCGTATCCTTTTTGCATTCTTTAATGAAAAAATTTAAAAATTCTCCTGCTGGACGGCAAAACAAGGCAAAACCAATGGATAGGAGGCCAAAAGCAGCCTTTGTGAACAAGTGGCTTCAAGTGCAGTGAAGCTTTTTCTCAGGAGACATTCTGGGCTTTATTCTTCACTCTTACTGGCATTTATTGCCACTCAGGCAAGCTCTGGAAGCCACAAAGGCCTCATGTTCCTTGTTTTCCCATGTAACTACACTGTGTCTTGCTGTCCAAATCATGACTTTGGGTGGATACTATAATGCAATAGTTACTTGCAGAAATTAGTGCCCTATAGGGTCTATATACCATAATTAATGGCTAACCAATTGTTAGTGCTCCCATGTATCTACAAACAACTTTAGCATCAGTGCTGGACCAGCTAGTAGAACAAACTGTACCCCAAGCGCCATTCACACACACTTCAACTCTCCCTTGATACTCGTTAGAACCATTCACTAATCTCATTTGTCCATCAGTACAGTTACTATATGTAACTAAGTTTGAATCTAATAATAACCAAATAAAGCAATTTGTCCATTGTATTATATAGCATGTTATACCTTGACAATACGCATTAGCATCTCTTGTATTAGAGCAAGAATATTGGCCAATCAGTCCATTAAAGGGACAGTCCAGTATACTGCTCTCTTGGCCAGTACAGTTAAGGTCAATGATATTATGAGATGGGGTAGAGGATGATGTTTGTGTAACAGCAGGACCCAATGCACCTATATAATAACTAGAATTAGTAAATGCAAGGCGCGGAATAATTACCGTAAGGAGAATATCCTAGCTGCCTGCATATGACACTGGCATCGTTGTTATCCCAGTAATCACTACAAATACTACCCCAAGCACCATTGAGACAAACATCTACAGCACCGTATTGCTGGGATGACTAAAAGTATTTATATATTCACAAAGACTGCACAGGAGAGCTGTACACTTACTAAACGGACTGATCCATTAGTACACTGTTGCATAGAGTACCCGACAAGCAAAAGAAGCAAAATAAGCCTCATCATTTTCATTTGCAGCTTTTGCAAATGAGGGATGATAAACTCGAGCTCCGTAGATTACCGGCATTTTGTACCAATAGCATCACGTGATCAATTAGTAAGATTTATAACTATCAGTTAACTAACCTTCACTCTAAAAAAACTTGGTGCAACTTCGCACTCAAGCAGTGTAACTATGATGAATTATTTCAGATAGTTCATCATAATGTGGTGGTTATGAGAAATGCTGTATAGCTTGAAAATATTTGCTGGAATTAAATTTTGCTGTCTGCTGTTCATCATTTTTAAAATGCATAATTTAATTCTGCAGAGTATTATAGGTAATGGGTGTATCAACAGTTCATGCCTACACCAGCAAAATTAAATCCACATGCATTAAAAAATTTACAAAATTGCAAAATTCCACAATATAAGAAGCGTTTAGTCTACAGATAGGGTATTTGTTGTAATGTTATAGCAGGACAGGGAGGAGCACTTAAACAGTTGGTGGTAAAATAGGGAGCACTATATTACCTGCAACAGGATGGTGATTGGTGATAGATTGAGGTATGGTGGTTGTCCTCGTGGGTCCACATGTTTGTAGTATCCGGTATACATTTAATTCAATTTGCTCCGTTAAACCATAGATAATAGAGACTACGTATACTATACTATTACAAGCCAGACACCTCGTGGGTCCACATGTTTGTAGTATCCTGTCCCTCCTACTCCGTGGACTGGACTATAAGAAAAATGGCTACAAGGGTCTATGGCGAGGTTTACAAAGGTTTATCTTTGTGTCCCTCGTCTTCACCATCCAGTGAGGAATTGGAGAAGTTGATGTTACTAAGTAATGGTTTCCTTAATGAACTAATCGAGTTAGTGTATCGGAACAGAGTCAATGATGATGCTTTCCTTACAGATGGTAGGTGTGAACCGCCTCGGTGTGAACTTAAGGGCAGTAGAGTCAATTGGTGTTAAGTCCATGGGTACATTGACATTTTGTGTTGGGTGCATGGGTATGGGACTTGGAGGCAGACCAAATTAACAAGTGTTGGGACTTAGGATTCAAATTAAATAGTTGGGCAGTGCTGGTTTGATTATTTACATCAGTTGTAGCTCCTGATATTTGACACAGCATGCAAGCATTGCCAAGCAATTAGTTGCCAAAATTCTCATGTGCATAGTCTCTTGAAGGTGTGTGACTAGACTACTGTAATCAGTCATTTGAACAATGCACATGTATGTTAGAATATGCCATGAGCATATTTGCTAAACTAAGTGGTGCTTACATTTGTTGCTATTACTCTAGCCAAATCCAATGAATGAATACTTCCATGTAAACAGTGTCTTAACTCTTACACATAACTAAATGTATCTCTTTTATCCGAAAAAGAAGTCCCTTTTTTGTGTACATGCTGTGGTATGAGATCACACAATCTATCAAAATTGTAATTTGAATGTTGCACCTCAATTATGACGTGTCTTAATATTGGTTCATTAACTATGTACCAAACCAAATTTACAACACGTGAAATAATATAGCTACATTATGTATCAGTATTTTTGTTGCAGTTATTTTATAATGTTGAAAATAGCATTATTAATTTGAATTGTTAGCTTTAGCCAGTACGCATACATTTTTGCCATTCCCACTTATTTTCAATCATGGTTGTTGACTGGGAAGTCTATATTGGTTTATGCCTAATTATTATTATCTGTAGTTAAGAGTCAGCGCTCTTTAAAAAAATTAAAATTAATGTTCATGAATCAAAGCTATATGACGTTAAGCTTAAAACTTTGTTTGGATAATTATTGGAAACAGAAATAGTGCATCTTGATACAGTTTTTTTGTCAAGTGGATTGTCAAGTCGCTCAAAAATCACAATAAAAGAATTCTCGATTTAAAAATGTTTTTCTGGTACATATGCATGTTTTATGTTTTTTAGAAAATTTGAGCTAATTCTGATCAAAATTGGATTTTTTATGAATTTTTAAAGTTGTTAAAAAATCAGGCCAACCAAAAAAAGACTTATACCTCTGGTCAAATTTTGTCAAAACTGGCTAAGAGAAAATTCTCTATTTTATAAAGTTTTTCTAGGATATGTACACGTTTTTATGTTGTGTAGCTTGTTGAGTTGATTCCAATCAAAATTGGCTTTTTATAACTTTCTGAAGATGCTCCAAATGCCATGTAGGTCACTTAGCATACTTTGTGGGAAACCATGATTGGAAAATAAAATAAAAGAAATTGAAGACAGCTAAAATTAATTAGTTAGTTATTGTAACTAACTAAAGGAGTCAGGACGCATTAGTAATATACATTATCTATTTTTTAGTTTTAACAGAGAAAAGAAGTCATTGGGGATTAATTGTTTCAGAGGTTAACATTCCTTCTATTTTGTCAAAGCACTCTAGTCCATTTGCTGATAGAGTGAGCAGCCAGCTCTCTTGTCTTAATCAGGTATTGATAGTTTTTAGTATGGGAACAAATCTTACAATTTCTTTAATTTATTGAGCTTTATTATTTATTGTAGGTGTTTGTTTGACTTTTGTTGCATTTTATATTTATAATTGTTGTTTATTTTTCTATTTATGATCTATTTTATTTTCTTTTATATTTTAAAACTGTTTACCCTTTGTATTATTGATATTGCGTAAAATTTTGTGATTGCTCTTTCCCATTCCTTTGCTCCCTCTTATTCGTCATAGGCTATATGTGAAGAGCATTGGGATGGTGCTAAAATCCTATTTGAGTGTAAGTGTTTTCAAGCCATGATCAGAGCATTACTGGATACATGGAGGCCAGGTAATTTAAAATGTATGATTCTGTTTCTGTTCACTCATAGTTTATCATTAGGTTTAGATATGAGTGACAGGGTATTAGTTTATAGTGATACTGATGATACTGCAGGACTTGATTGCACAACTGACATTGAGAAGGACAGTTTATATAATGATGGAAACCTTAAAGGTTTGTTAAGTGTTATGTATTGTTGAATAATAATTATTTGCTCTTTTTGTGGAGCCTGTAGTCGTCATTCTTTTATCATTGACTTCAATTAAAATGATTTACATGTACCATTCTTCTCTTTGCTTTTCTCTTGTCCTTTAGCTTTCCTCTTTCTATGTGTATTCTTTTTATTTCTTAACTTTTTCTTTTAACTTATTTTTTCTTTTTATTTATAGTCAATATTAATTTCTCTATGCACTCAAGATTACAGTATGCTCATTTATTAAAGACTAAAGAAAATTTTGATGTCATATTCCTTATCAATAATCAAACCATTAAAGCTCACAGGTACAACATGTATTTGATTTAATTTTCAATTGATCAGTTTTCAATTAGTTTGTTGTACACTAGGCTGTATGTAGCACATAACCACCAATTTATATGTTGCTTTTGTGTGTGTTGTACATTATTCCTTGAATTATTTAATTTTTGTTTATAGGATCATATTAGCTGCACAGTCGAATTATTTTGATAGATTGTTATTTGGTGAAATGAGTGAGGGATCATCCAGTAGCACTGTTCCGATTGTATTAAAAGATGTTAGAGTTTCAAGCTTTCAACTTTTGATGTGTTTCGCTTATACAGGGTTTGTTGAACTAAAGTCTGCTCAGTTAGAGGTAATTAGCTAAGTTAGACTATGATATGTGTATCATAATAATTATTATAATGTACTATGGACTTTGTGTTTAATCAAGTAAATACACCAGACTGTTTAGATATCTGACCACTGTGCATGCACAACACTACAGTCTACAGGGTTACTTTATAATGTGACTATGCTGTATATGCTGTATTATACCTTTGCGACAGTTGTCACACTGTACGATATAATTATTTCAAGTTTTAGATAGTGGAAATGTACATGTACATGTACCTATGTGACAAATGTAATGTGAATATGAATGCATGTAATGTATACTGTATCTCTATTGACTTGTAAGTGCTAGACAATGGTCCCATACCTCCCATTATACAGTACAATGCTAAATAGCCTGTTCTTTGATATCATGTTTAGGGTGTGCTGGAGCTGTTAGAGGTTGCTGACAGGTTTTGCTTTGTTAAACTGAAAGATGCTCTCTCGAAGAAACTGACTTCAGTCATTACTGTGAGCTCAGTCCTTCCTATCTTTGTTACTGCAGACCACTTGAGTTTAAATGAGGTACTGTCGCTGTGTGTGTGTGTGTTGGTGTGGGTGTGTGTATGCACTGTAAAGTATAAACAAGATGAACTTGAGGGAATTGAGATTTTTGGAGTATAAGTGTAGCATCGACTATTCATGGTTATTTATACAAAACTTTACTCAAACTTTTGAACGTAATAGTAATAATCTAGATATTGATTGATTACTTGGAAAATACATACCCCATAGTCTGTTATATTAGCCCATTGCTTATAGATTTCTATATATGGTATCAAATTTTAGAACCAGTGTAATAAATTATCCTAGACTATAATGTAGATAGTTTATCGTTTTTTGTATTTTGATTGAGAGAGAACAGGTTTAATACTTTATTTTTTAGCTCTGTCAATCATGCTTACGTTTTGCTGATCGTCATGCTGTTGAGGTACTGAAGGAAGAGACTATATTTTCATTACCACAAGACACTCTGATATCTTTATTATTACGCGATTCATTTGCAGCCAATGAATTAGAAATATACAACTGCATTAAGACTTGGATGACTCACAACTCAGTATCGTCTTGCCCTCCATTACTCAAGTGTGTTCGTCTGTCTGAGATACCAGCAGCTCAATTGTTAGACCTAGCTACTCCTCACGGTCAGTTTACTGAGAGCCAAGTGATTGTTGCTCTGAGGGTACAAATGAAGAAATTAGTGGGAGAGTCCAGGCCAAGAGGGCGTTGTGGTAGGTTGATATTTGTGGTACAAAATGTATATTGTACAAGATGATTTATTGGCGAGGAATTAATATTGGTGATTGGCAGTTCTATGAAGAAATCGCCAATATAAAATCTGCCATTTTGTTTCAATCTGAGCATGCTCAATGGCACGTGGCACAAAATAGCCAATATAAAACCCACCAATTCCTTTCCACAGGCAAATCCGCCAAATATTACTCCCGCCAATAAATCATCTTGTACAGTAATCTATTGCACATGGTAATCCCCTTCATTATGACCCTTCGGGTCACTAAAAGTAGTAATGCTCTATTTTTAAATTATATTTTAATGCACAAGAGTTAAAAAAATAGTACCATTTTTATCACAGTGGTAGTAATCAGAATACATGTGATAAATCTAATGTGTCTCTTTTTATATTAGAGTTTGGAAAGAATTTATTTGACCTTAAAGATTCAGCGAAAATTAAAGATTCTATTTCATGGAAAGAAGTTTCTGACGATGCAGTCCATAACCAGGCACCACCTACTGGCAGGCTTGGAGTCCAGCAAGGATTTGTAGTACCTCAAGGATATGTAGCACCACAAGGATTTGGACTACATCATGCAATGTTTGGAACACAGCCAGGACTGAGAGGTGGTAATCATTGGCATCAAACTGGTCGTTTACCTCAAGGCCCAATGTATGCGAGTGGAAATAGCTTGTTAACTTATGTGGGGACACCGGAAAGTCCACTTAATAAAGTTATAGTGTTTGGTGATCGTAAACACTTAAAATGTGCCCCTCTGTTTGGCAATGACTCTTTGTCTGAACCTTTCTCCTCTTCCTCGTCCTCTCGACTAGTCTTCACTGTGGTTCTGGATGATCTGTATCTCATTAATTTCTTATCGTTTGTGTATCATCCTGAAGAGGATACACATGATCCAGTCTCATATGTTGTTGAAATATCTAGTAGTGGCTCAAAGAATGATTGGTTGCAACTAATGGATTATTCTGAATTTCCTTGCTATGGAAAGCAAGAACTTAGATTTCCCAAGCAGGCCATCAGGTATGGTGCAATGTTATGCTATTATACTTTTTATTGCTTGTACAATGTAGGTATATCAGGCTGTCATCAGCATCAGTGTCTCAGTCTCAAGTTGCCATTAGGCTACTCTCTTGCAGTTTAGAGGAAACACACACAGTCCCTACCAAATATTGCAATAATGGATTAATGGGTAGGAAAGAGAGAGGGTTGATTTAAGAGGTGACATCGAGAGAGAAATTTATTATTTATGCATATAGGACCACTATCTTATGTCAGTCCTGTTGCTCTGGAAGCTAGCAAGTCAGATAAAGAGATAGTGTGGCACTTTAGAACTCCATTGGTCATTACCACTGCTAAGTATGTTCATGATGCACAAATGGAAGCTCATTGTGTGATTGTCTATAATATCCTCTTGTGCTAGATAAATTGTGTGGGTAATAATTATCATTCTGATATTTTCGAATCAGCTTGGACTGTGTAATAATTTTTAATGAATTAATTTCAAACAGTGATTGATGTAGCATTAATTAATTTTTGGCATTATTTAGGTTTGTGTTTGAAAGAGGAGCAAGTCACGCAATAGAGCAATCAGTGATTGTACTGGTAAAGTGGGGAGTAAATGAGACTATGAAAGAAAAGAAAATTGAATGCTCATATTCAGAAAAGTAGACCCAATTGATTATTTTTGTGGTTCACCACTTAGGCTAGAATTATTTACTGGTTGCTATTTTTGTTGTGAATTCAATGATCTTTTTTTAGGAATTATTATGAATTTTTATTTGAGTTTGGTGAAGAAGAAGCAATAACTCTAGTTTCTGCTGCTCTTGTTCAGTCGGAAGATGTTGTAAGTTAATATTCAATTATTACTGAGGATTAAAATCATTTTGAAATTTAGGCTACAGCTGTAACTTTTAAAAATCTTCAAGTCATGAATAAATTTAATGGCTTTAATCATTGATTATGTAGACCAGAAATTATATCAATAACATTATATTGTAAAACTTTTAACCAATTATTTGATGAGTGAATAATTTAAACAATTTTTGTTGATTTATAATCGCATTATTTATTTCAAGTGTAAGATATGAAATTTTCAGTTCACCAAGGGGGAACTTGGGTATTAGAAAGTACTATCTAGATTTTACTAATGTATGCAAGATAGAATTTTATATAAAATAGTAGATTTGCAAATAGGCCTAAGCGCTTTACTGTAATACTTAAACCGTTTTTAGTACAACAATTATATTTATGAGTAACAATAGCTACATTGTGCCATTTAGTCAGATTATTTCATTCCTCTAAGTAATTTTTCTGGAACATAGTGAAAGACTTTATCCATTGCCATTGAATGCTCATTAAGCCACTGTCTGTAATTGTGATCCTGCATTAATCACATAATCAATAATCATAACAATGACAATAAACAAAATTGCTAAAAGGACACAACTTAAAACAATGGCTCAAGTTTACTTTAGATTGTAATAGTGACATGACTTAAAACTAGAGACTTCTAATTTATTTGTGTACTGTACATATACTTATTATGGATGCTTCCAAAAGTTGAATGTACTCCTTCAGACCAATTTTTATGTCAAGCTTTACTTACAATAAAAAAATAATAAAGTTATAAAAGCACAGCTTGGTCTTCATCTAGTCTGGCCCAGCCCCTCATCTAGATCTGTTACAGATTTTCTGTTGGCATATATTCATAAATCATCTGTACTGTAAATGCTGGTGCAGGTAAGAATGGCTGATTATGGCTACATGTACTAGTATAATATCAGAACTTATTTTTGTTAATTAATGTGCTAAGGGTGTGGCCAAATAGTTCAATCATGGAAGGAAAATATGCGATTTTTCTCTCTTGTTTAGTTGGGCTTGGATTGTATTTTGGTTTGAAGAGGTCGCTATGGGAGGCAGGACTAGCCTCTTTAATTGGGTTCCTTGGACTAGGAGGACTGAAACCAACACTGCTGACTCTTAAAACACTGCCAAGGGATTTCAGGTATTAATGCATGTAATGGTATTATGCATAGAAGAATTATATAATAAGGGTATCATCAAAATTTTTAATCTTTTACTTATTTAGTCAGACAGAACAAATTTTGCATTTTGAATGTTTCTTGATCTCAATAATTTTATTTTGTGAGAGTCACATTGTGGCTAGTCTAGCAGCACCAGGCCACGCCGTCTATGCCAGGCACAGAGGTTGTGGTCTTGTAGCGTGAGACTACCTCATAACTAGTACATCACCCACCAGTCTAACCACACACCTGACTACTAGTGACTACTAATTGGGATTGTTAGGCTCCTATCCAGCCCTGATTAGACTACATGTACCTTAAGGAGACAATTGTTTGTGGGTACCGTACGTATATCCTCAAATAAAAGCTAGGTTAGCAATAAAATGGAACTATAAATATGCAAATCTAGCATTAACATAGCATATATATCTTGCAGACACACTTCCTTAATCTTCCTGAAATCGTTTGCATGAGTCCCTGGTTTGAATCCTGGGCTCAAGTTTTATTATACTTTTTAAATTTCTTTGAGGTTCATGTGTCATTTTAAGTAATAGACACCCGGGCTTTTATTTGAGGAAATATGGTATTTAATTTAGCAAATTTTAGTGATATTTTAAAAATTGATAAATAATTCCATGCTAGTTTTAATTTCTTAATAGTAAAATAATCAAACCGCTAAATTAAATACTAACCAAATGTAAAAGTCATGAAAATCACTAAAATAAATACACGCTAATAATTGTCTCCTTAAGGTAACCTCACTGTCCATACATTATTGGGACAAAAGTTGTAGTCTGGCTCCTCCCCTTTGTTACATGGTAGGTCTTGGTGCAATGAAAAAGTGGGGTCATGCAGACTAGGACATCTGAGTAGATGAAATTATTTTTTCTGATACACATGCTTTATACTTACATGTACATGTATGTTGCATAGAAATTTTAAGCTCATTCCAATCAAACTTGGATTTTTAAAGCTGCTCCAAAAGCCATGTACTATTGTACATGTAGCACTTTTCAGCTCATGAAGCATGCTGTTTAGCTCACTTAGCATGTTTTGTGGGGAACCGTCATAGTAAAATAGCAATACAAGGGAATTTAGGTTGATAATAAATTATGTATTGTATAGTTTGATACGCATTGTTTCTTAGGTTTATTTTTAAACTGATAAAGCTACTCTCCATCGTTAAGTCTCATCGTGCCAAGAGAGAGACTATATATAGTTTATTCTGCAGTTCTGTATCACGTCATCCTAAGAAGGCAGCAATAATCTTTGAGGATCAAACTTGGACCTTTGAAGATGTTGATCGATACTCTAACAAGATTGGGAACATGTTTTGCTCAATGGGTTTCAGTCGTGGTGACAAGGTAGCAATCTATATGATAAATTGTCCAGAATACACTTGCATATTCCTTGGATTGTCTAAGATAGGCGTAGAGGTTCCACTGATTAACTACAATTTGACAGAACAGTCACTGCTCCACTGTATTGAGGTTACTGATATCAAAGGATTCATATATGAGGAGTCACTGGAGTCATCAGTGTCATGGCTGTATCAAAGAATGAGTGAGAACATGAAGAACAATACTTTCTGTATTAGAGGAGAGAAGACTAGTAGCATAGGACGCCATCTTGAATCAGAAATGAAGGACTTCCCAGATACTGCCCCTCCTCCACTTGTTGAGGCTAAATCAGACGGTAACTTGGAAAGAGAGTTAGAGTGAGAGAGGAAGAAATTGAAGGAAGTGAGGGGAGGGAAAGGGAGAGAGAAAGATTGACAGATAAAGTATCTTGTAATAACATTTGTACATACACTGTACATGTAGTCTAGACTTTGTGATAAGATATAAATGAGATAATGGATGGGCAAACATTAATAACGTTTTCTTAATCTTAGATTGGTGCTGTTATATTTACACATCTGGTACTACTGGTCTCCCTAAAGCTGTACCTATCAGGCACACTAGGTAATGATCATAAAATTATTGTGAATTCTTAAATCAGTCAGCTTTTCAAAACTATTCTAGCATACATACATGAACATGTAAATACCGTATAGCGCTTTATTTTGGCGATTTTGCTGTAAAATTCTAATTGGTGGTTTTCAATTTGGCGAGTTTTGTGTACACGTACAATACTGAGCATGATTGGCGGTTTTAATATTGGTGATTCTGCTTGCAAACCGCCAATCGCCAAAATAAAACCCCACCAAATTAAAGCGCTATACGGTAATATAGCAGTCTTACTTTCTAAGTTCTTTTAATGCAATTATTTTGTAGATATTTTGGCACTGCTATACTATTGGATTTCATGTCTGATCTTCGTCCTGATGATGTAGTGTATGTTAACCTGCCACTTTATCACACTGCCGGTGGTACTATTGGTCTGGGACAAATGATTGTTAATGGGAAAACTGTTGTATTAACTCGCAAGTTCTCTGCTCGTCAGTTTTGGAAAGACTGTATAAAGCACAAGTGCACAGTAAGTGGTGATTCTCTTTGACTAGTGCTGATACTATAAATAAGAGTGAGACCATTGATTATGTTTGTGGTTCAGTTGCATTTTGCACTTTAAGTGTTGGGACTGGAAGTATTGTAAATGTATGCAAGTGTAGGATACATGTATTTCAACTCTTGCATTTGCACCACACAGGACTTATGAGTTTTAACGAAGACTATGCTTTGAGGTATTACAGTGTAGATTACTCAAGTATTCAGAATTAAAAAGAAAAACTGTCATTGTAAAATCAAGAAGTTAGGCTGACTATCATCAGTGGTGCTACTAAAAAGGTCAAATTCTTTCCTGTGTAAACCAACTGGGAGTATGCTTGTTGCCCACAACTGATAATAAAAACTGAGTCATTTCTAATCAATTATTGTTACCAATAATTCATTTCTAACCCATTATTGTTACCATTATTTGCATAGGCTGTGTTGTACATTGGAGAGTCTTGTCGTTATGCTCTTGCAGTACCTCCTGACCCTGCTACTGATACAGCTCACTCTGTGAGGGTTGCCATTGGTAATGGACTAAGACGTGATGTGTGGCTACAGTTCCAGGAGAGGTTTAAAGTCCCAAAAATTGTAGAGTTCTATGGATCAACTGAGGGTAACAGTGCATTTATCAACACTCATGGAAAATTGGGAGCTATTGGATTCAAACCAAATCTATTGGGCTTTATGTTTCCAGTGTATTTGATAAAAGCAGATCCAACAACAGGAGAACCAATACGGAATAGTAAAGGACATTGTACTTTAGTATCAGTTGGTGAACCAGGACTACTAATTAATCTCATCAAGCAAAAGGATATATTCCGTAGATTTGATGGCTACACTAGTCTTGAAGCTACCAATAAAAAGATATTGCGTAATGTATTTAAAGATGGTGACTCTTACTTCAATACTGGTGACATGTTGATAATGGATGATGAAGGATATCTTTATTTTAATGACAGAGCTGGTGACACGTTTCGATGGAAAGGAGAGAATGTATCGACTACTGAAGTGGAGAACATCATTGGTTCAATCCTTAAACTAACTGATGTCATTGTGTTTGGCGTTGAAATACCTAACTGTGAAGGTAGAGCTGGAATGGCAGTTATTTTGAGCTCCGATAAAGAAGTTGATGTGCTTCAATTGGCTGGAAAGCTGTCTTCTCTCCTTCCTTCTTATGCTGTACCATTGTTCCTTCGTTTTGTCGACAGTGTTGATCTGACTGGTACGTTTAAATTTCAAAAGACACGATATCGTAAAGAAGGATACAATCTAATAGCAACT
>NW_003546628.1:58855-60593 GCF_000090795.2 Amphimedon queenslandica | reverse complement strand
TGAGTGAGGGCATGAAGAACAATACTTTCTGTATTAGAGGAGAGAAGACTAGTAGCATAGGACGCCATCTTGAATCAGAAATGAATGACTTCCCAGATATTACACCCACTGAAAAGGGAATTGGACTTAAAGGTAAAATTAGATATTTTTTGTATAAATTTATGAAGTTGTTTATTACAGACCGGTATTGCTATATTTTCACTTCTGGTACCACTGGACTACCTAAAGCTGTAATATGCACTGGAACAAAGTAAATGAGGAATAAATAAAAACGTTTATGTCTTTTGAGTAGCATAGCTCAAGATTTGTTTTTTAATGCTTTCCATCTTTTCTCTTGCTAGGCCAATGTTAGTGCCACCTGCATTCTCACTGTTAGGTGGAATGAATGATAATGACATTGTCTATGTTTGTCTTCCACTCTATCATTCTACTGGTTCAATGATTGCCATGGGACAAATGACTGCTACTGGAAAGACTGTCGTCCTTTCAAGAAAATTTTCTGCTAGAAATTTCTGGAAAGACTGCATTAAACACAAATGCACAGTAAGGGACAGAATTACTATTACAGTTACAATAATTGTGATTCTAATTGAGGCTTAAGCCTTACAAAATGTAATTTTTATCAAAATTGAGTTGTCGTGGTGTGCTGACTATACCAACTTAATACAGATGCAGGGAAAATGCTCTCTATCTACCTCAGTAGCCACTTCACATTACATGATCATACTTTTCACATTGTACATGTATATTGAAGTTTGACAATTGGGTCTCCAGTATAGCTAGGTCATGAAGTATTTCCTCAGTAGAGGTTTGTAAAAATCCTAATCCATAGTATTTTGTCAAAAATGGCTAGGATAGAGTTCTCTATTTTTATTTAGTTCCAATCAAAATTGAATATTTTTATGAATTTTAAAATCACTATAGTCCATTGTTTGTAAGCTCATGAAGTTTAGCTCATTTAGCACACTTTGTGAGAAATCCTGATGACAACCATTGGTAGATAAATTTTAACTATTTTAAGTTTTGACCTAATTTTGTTAAATATGATTTTCAATGTGTATTTGGTTACTTCAGTTGTAAAAATTGTTAAAATTAATGGATGTTTATTTACCCACCATTACAAAATGTTAAACATAAAGGCCATTGATTTATTTGGGTTTACAATACTTATGTTATTCTATTGCAGCTGAAGTTACTGCTATTTTTGAAGCAAGCCATGTTTTTGTTTTGTGCAAAAACAGTATTTTTAGTTGAAATTACTTCAACATGGCATAATCGTAATTTTATTATAATGAAAATTACGAATTAAAATAATTACTTTTTTCATATTCTATCTTTTCTTTTGTATAGGCAGTCATTTATGTAGGTGAGCTTCTTCGCTATCTTCTCTCCACCCCTCCTGACCCTGCTACTGATACAGCTCACTCTGTGAGGGTTGCCATTGGTAATGGACTAAGACGTGATGTGTGGCTACAGTTCCAGGAGAGGTTTAAAGTCCCAAAGATTGTAGAGTTTTATGGATCAACTGAGGGTAATTCGAGTTTTTGTAATATTGAAGGAAAACCTGGGTCCATTGGATTTATATCAAAAGCGTTTAGATTTCTGTTTAGTACTTTCTTAGTAAAGGCAGATCCAACAACAGGAGAACCAATACGAAATAGTAAAGGACATTGTACTTGTGTATCATTTGGTGAGCCAGGACTACTCGTTTCCCTTATTGATCAAAAGGATATATTCC
>NW_003546628.1:37332-58597 GCF_000090795.2 Amphimedon queenslandica | reverse complement strand
CGTTATCGTAAAGAAGGATACAATCCAATAGCAACTGGAGGTGATGCTGTATATGTACTGGATAAAGGAAAGTTGTCTTATGCACTTCTTGACGAGGGGCAGCACCAGAAAATAATGGATGGAACAGTTAAATTTTGAATTTGTGTGCTTGAGTAAATTAACATAGATTTTTTGCTGTTGTTTCCTTTTATTATTGGCTAGGATATGATTATTAGTCTAGTGCTAACGAGTGATAGACATCAAAGCATCTCTCTGATAGATCTATCCCGCCCACTTGACTTTAGCCTGTCTTCTGGAGTTTCAGTAGATATAGATCTATGTATGAGGAACAATACGAGCCAGTTGAACCTCCAGTGCCTCATTTTAGTAGCCATCCAGTGAGTTTGGGGGTTATTTCAACAAGATATGGAAGAAACTTGCCTCAAGTGATATTAGCCGCAAGTGAATCTGCTGTTGGAGCGGCGCAAGGTCTGCTAAAGGATGGGCAGGAGTTAGAAGTGTATTTTAAGAAGGAGACACCAATTATCACTATGATGATGGAAGGCAAAACATACACAGTGCCACTGAGTAGCACCTTCATGTTCAGTGTATTATATAATCCTAAGAATGAGGATTTGAGCATTGTTAGAAGAGGCCACCACTTTCCAACAGTTGCTGACCTCATGAAAGCTGATCCTCTGCCTACTGTGGTGTATGTTGGAAGAGATTGCGTTACCTCAAAAGGCAGAGAAGTGAAATCTATCCCAAAAGGCACAATCTTGATAATTCAAGAAATCATAAAAATGGAAGAAACTAAAATTCTCAGATGTTCAAAATTTGACGATCCCTCAAATGACATATACCTTGACAGAACCTCTGAAGGTCACTTTACTACAAGAGAGTCTCTCCTTATTTTTTCACTTCCAGAGCTCATTAAACACATTAAATGTCCATGTGATACCTCAATGTACAATTCCGATGGTAAAACACTATGCCCTATGTTTAAAGACAAATTTGCAACAATCTACGACAAGCGGTCAACAATGCACTCATTCATTGCTGGGCATTCTTCAACTATTACGATTGTTGAGTTGTATGCCATGCTTCCTGTAAAATTTCACATTTCCAGCAAAAGTGACAAAGAATTGTACCAAATCATGAAAAAAGCAAACATGCTATCTCAAACGCTCTCTCCAGATCAAGTAACTTCTGTCATATACCACGACTCCCCAACTGACGATAGTCTCCAAGAAGACTTGCTGTTACCACTAAACAATAGTGCATGGCTAAAAGAAATTAACTTTTCAAGAAGTAGAGTTTATGAACCATTGAACCTTCTGACAAAAGCAAGCCCAGTGAAGCCACATTTGTCACAAGTTCAACAGGAAAGTGCAGCACCTTCACATTCCCATTCGTCAAAAAATGTTATTCATTTGCTGCCTCACTGCATTTATAAGTCATCAAAACGACTAAAATTGCCTTTGCAAGATGCCACTACTGATCTCAAGGATATGGCACTTAGTGATGCTCGTGGTTCTGCTGATTTACCTGACTTCGCTCTTGAGGATAATGTATCCTATGGACTTGTAAAGAAGAATGATTTGACAGGTAACATAAATGTACATACAGACTACAATGTATGCTGCTTACAAATTTGTAGACAATGCTTCTGTTTACATAATTCTGTTTACATAAATACTCTTTTGGTTACTATAACAACTGTAGCAATGTTTATCTTTTGTGACTTAGCACTCCACTATAAAAAAATATATTCTTCATCACTGATGACGGCATACTGCAACAGTGGAATTAGAAGTGGGTGGCACTCAATAATGGTGATTCTATGATTGCAATGCATTGGGGGTTTAAATATTGGCCACATGTCATTGAACATACTCAAAGCAAAATGGCAGATTTCATTCTGGCAATTTTTGCCAATCATGATTAGAATAAAACTCTAGTAATTTTTCTGCTGTACAGTAGTTTCCAATAAGCAGAGAATACAAAATAGGGCTATGCATGCATTATGATGGACAATAAACAATAAGGGTTAAATTCAGAACAAACTTGATCAACAACACCGACTAATTAAGTAAAAGAACACATTTACACATACATGGATCAAATAAACATTCATTATTTATTTATTCGTGTTGATTGTTGTCTCATGATCTAGGATCAGCTAATGACATAAGGGAGTCAATGACAAAGGGACAACATTTTGAGACTAACAAGAAGTTGTTAGCAGACTATGATACTTACAAGGTACATAATGATTAGAATCTAGCTAACTGTATTTCAATTTGCACACTTGCAGTTGGGAGAGTTACTTGATCTGATGGGATTACAGCAATATTGTGTTTCATTTTCAAATGGATCAGTTGATGGAAAGAACCTGTTTGGATTAGATGATGCAATACTTCAGGATGAATTTGGCATATCTAACCGAATACATCGTATAAGGCTAATGAAAATAATCAGAGGGGACCAATGTGTCTCAGATATAATCAGGAATCCAAGTGTATAGATAATTACTTCAGTTCACTGGTGTACAATTATTTATGAGTGTGAATTTGTGATATACACATATGTACTTGCTGTGTTTTTCATAACATTTATTTGGTGATATAAGCGTGACAGGTAAACCACTATACAAGGTTGCATGCATGGTTGGTATGGTATAGATAAGCACTGTTGCGATTCATTGTTATCAATCATCAATGATTTTGAAGATTCTGTTTCATTTGCCTTACTTAAATTCCCTTGACGATGAAGACATTAGTAAAAAAACTCTTGACAAAACATGGAGCTATCAATCATAAGTTTGCTACTCTTTTGGATGATTCTTCTATGTTTAGATAACTCTATTGTACTTGGTTTGCTACCCTCATCAACACCATTAATTGCCTTCAATAACTACTTGTTCTTTCTTTTATTTCTTTTGCCGTTGGTGGGGATTGTCACTGATGTATGGATCGCAAGAAAAAAGTTGATTCTTGCTTGCTTCTATTTATCAATGATAACAGCAACACTTCTTGCCATCTACCAGATTGTTAAGTACTCATTGCCACATTATACTATGTCCACAGTTTACAGTTCAATCCTGACTGTAATTTTCTCTTTAGGTTTTACTGCTGTACGTGCTAACATTATTCTGTATTACATTGAAGTTCTTGTCATTAGAGGAGCTTCCTCAAGAGAATTAAGCTCAGTCATTTATAAGCATTTCCTCACAATCATTTCTCCGGTATTAGTTTACCACTTGTTCTACTGTGTCCTCACACGATACCACTTTGATAAGGCAATCATAGTTCAAGTAGCCATTATCTTTATTATTGATGGCGTTTTCATTGCATCACATATCATTTTGAGGAAGATATTTCAAGGACCAAGAGAAGTCAACAAACTAAATCCAGTCAAACTGGTAGTGAGAGTATTGTGTTATGCTAAAAAGCACAAGTATCCTGAGAGTCGCAGTGCTTTAACTTACTGGGAGGATAAGGCTCCCTCACGACTGGACTTAGGTAAAGAAAAATTTGGTGGACCATTCAAAGAGGAGGAGGTAGAAGATGTGAAAACAGCATTCAGAATAGCACCTTTATTAATATGTGTATTTGGCTATGCAACATCAATGGAAATATTTGACAATTCTAAGTACATAAAGGAAGAGGATTCATTATGCCTTTTTCAGTTTTATGTAATACGCTTTATAATATCAATCATATACATTGTTCTATACAAATTTCTACTTCATTGGAATTGTAACCATTTTCTATCCAGTATGCTTAAAAGGATTACAACTGGACTGGTACTACTATTTTTAAGCTGTGTCTCATTTGCTGCCATTGAAGCAGTTGCTTATTTGAAATCAAACGTCTACAATGAAACTGAATTCATCAATAATGAAACAGTAACTGCAGATAATGCATCAGTAATTCCAATTTTTAGCTCCTATTGGACTATACCTCCATATATTCTTTATGCTATTTCATACAGCTTAGTCTTCATTACATCCCTTGAATTTGTGATAGCACAATCTCCATATCACATGAGAGGTCTACTAGTTGGCCTATGGTATGTAAATGTTAGTTTGGGCTTGCTTGTTGGTGAAAATCTCAACTTTATTTACACAAAGTATTTGACTGATTCTAAACCGAATCCTCAGTTTTACCTGTACTTGACAAGGTCCATCATCTTAACCATTGTCATTATAGGATTTTCTTTTCTTGTAAAGCATTACAAATTACGCATCAAAAAGAAAGATATTAATGTATATTCAGTCATCAGTGAGGTCTATGGTAAATATTTAGAGCAGGAAGAAGAACACAAAAAACATATGTATGAACAATTGCAGTAACATCGAAAAATTCCTTCAATTTTTTATATTATTTGAGAATTTGTTTGTTAATTTAATCTTTATTGTTTGCTAAAAGTAACATGCTGAATACAAATTTAAATTTATAAAAATATTTAGACTTGACAAATAAAATATATAAAAAAGAATATCAGTAAATCCTGGCAGGAAAACAATATAATTATTATAAATAATAGAAACACAGCAAGGAACTCGGCAAGCACCATGCTACATTAAAATTAATTAATATTTAATACTTCAAATTCTTCTCTGAGATCATCATCGCTTCTTATGTCTTCCATATTTAGGTAGCTTGTTGTTATTCTATGGTCATGATAATGAAGAGTCTCCGTTAATTCATCTTTTTGTTTCTTTTGTTTCACTATGAACTCTTTCTCATTAACCTTTTTGCAACACTTTCTCATTGCCAACACAACAACTACAATTAAGGCAACAATCCCAGGAATGTAAACAAAGAACAGTTGCAATAGTCCAGTGAATGTCAGTACCCATTGCTGGGATTGTGAAGTCGTTTCAAAATGACGTGTGAATGAGAGTGTAGTGATAATACCAAGACAAAGGAAAAGTGCACCGTCAATCCTATTATGCAATGGAGTTTGATAGGGCTGTATCCACAAATGAAGAGAAAGTATTATCATCAGAATAACTTGAGCTACCGAAAGAGAAGCTAAGTGGATTCCAATAAGAGCAAACACTCCCACAATTATTGCACGATATAAAAAGTATAGTCCAGCAAAGAAACGATATTGGTCTTTGTAGCAACCTTGAAAGGCATCAAATACAGGCTTGAGTGTTTCAACTTTAGCAACAAAAAAACTGATCAATTTTTTCTCTTGTAATTTAGGTGGTATGATTTTAAAGAAAACAGGATACAGAATAAGGCAAAGTGGAGTGATTGTCACAACTGTCAAAATGCCAATTAGTGCAATGATTGCACATAAAATATGCCAGTCAGCAAAGTAAACTTGATTGCCCATTCTAAACACACGAGCTGAGTCAATCCCACCACCTTTCCCACGAAGAAAGCCAATATGAAGCACCTCAAAGCAAATCTGGGTTGTTTGAGAGTAGCAGAGAATTAGAAATGTCGTTAGAGCTTTTGTCAGTGTAGTAGGCTTGAATATTGGTCTCTTACAGCACATAAATTGAAGCTTATAAAAATAATTTGATTTCATGATGAATACAAGAACTATCACCAGAACAAGTGAAAACAGAAGTGAAAGAGCCTCCATTGCCATTATTGTCAAAAAATTGCTTTCTTTGAAGAGGCAGAAAGAAAAAGTGTTTTCATTAAAAAACTTTAATGAGAAAGGGCCATACAAAAGAACCGATATCAAATGAAGTACTTGTTCAAATTTGGTGGTATATGTTTCACCATTTGCAAAATAACCAATGATTTGTGCATAAAAGACAAAACCATTCAAGGCACCAGAACTTAAATTGACTCCAAAGAGCACTACAATAGTAAACAATAGGGACAAGGGCAGGATACTGGAAAGGATGTAGTAAAGAGCACCATAAGAGCAATCATCATTGCTACCGCACTTGTAGGTTGGGGAATTAAAGTACACGCAATGGTCCTTAATGCATTCTCCACAAAGTACACCCATTCTATTTTTATCACCACAAATTAATGTGCTTAGAACAGTAGCATTAGCCTCTGAAGGAAGCTTAGTACTTGATGTGTGACTATCATTACAGTAGCCTGGTGGACATGTAGCAGTGTACAGGTTATTTTCAAAAACTAAATCATCTTTATATCCAACCCATAATCCTGAGACAATGGATGCCTGAAATTCTTGATTGTCACACCTTGTTATACCATCATAATGCTCTCCAATGTAGTCTGCTGAACATAGGCAAGTGTCATTTCTGTTTATAAATCCTGGTGGGCATTCAGTCAGTTTAATGTCAAGGCCAACAGTGAGATTACGAAAATCAAGTGTACGTATTTCAAGGTGTCCTGTGTCATTTGATTGGCCTTTTATTTGGAACCTGTTATTTGCTGTATATATATTCTGTAGCTTAGGAATATTTCCGTTGTCATTGTTGTTGCTGCTAAGCACAGCAAAAAGAGGTTCAGTTGAATTGTGGTCAAATTCATCTTTTGTTGTAAAAGGTAGTATAAAATCTTTTCCAGGAACAACCAAAAATATGTCTCTCATTGTGCCATCATGAACAAATTCACTTGTTTCTGTGGCAATATTGGCAGATACTGAACCGTTATAATCAACAAAGGTAAAGTTTCCAATACATTCATCGGTGAGTAGTCTTTCAGGCTCAATATATGTCAGATACACGTTAGTACTTTGGCAAAGTTTGTTACAAGGGAGCAATGATGATATAAATAGAGTTTTATTAAAAGAATCGGTATTATTTCTGAAATAAAAACTAGTCTCAAATCTTTTTTTTGTCCTAAATCGCTCAACAAAACATGAGGAGCCAGTAAGTAATGACGTTTTAATGTCTGTTGAGAAGAAATATATTGCTCCACCTTTGACGGTTGCATAATTGTTTGTGAAATTTAGACTTACATTTGACTTAATGTATAAAGAGGCAAATCCATTGATTGACATTGCACCACCATAAGTGCCTGAATTATTTCTAAAAGTAATGCTAGCATTCTCTTCCACTAGAAATATGCAGTCAATAAAATACACTGCTGTTCCATTATTAGCTTCGAAAAGGATTGATTCCTCAAGCTGGGCAGATATAGCTTTGGAGTTCATGGCACCAGCACCAACTGAAGACACACTCACACCTGCTGAAGTACCAGACACACTAACGACAATAAAATTTTGTGTAAAGTTACAGTTAGTGAAACGAGGTATTGGAAAGAAACTGTTAGCCGGGACATCATTTATAACAGGCTCTAGGTATACAGCTGACCCATATGTAGCTCTGTTCAATGTCCACAGAGTATCATAAAAATGAACTCGATTGTTTGGATCAGTATTAGTGACTAGTGTTGAGAAAAAAGCATTTCCACCACCAAAATATGCTCTGTTGCTCATTATAATACTAGAGATTACAGTAATATTATTGTGCCTATTAAGATGGGGTCTAAATGAATAATAACCAAGATCTATTCCACCACCTCCTAGTCTTGCCATGTTGCCTTTTGAGGTAATATTCTTAATGGTAACATTATTATAAGTCGGTCTGCCAAAAAACTGCACAAAGAGTCCACCCCCATATAATCCTGCGTTACCTTCAAAAACACTATCCTCTATCACTGCTGTGTTGTTCTTTGATGTACCACGGACCCAGAATATCAACCCACCCCCACGAAAATTAGTAAACTGAATGCTATCAGGATCTGCTAGGACAGAATTATTAGCAATAATACAGTTGTTTATGTTGATAGTGTTATTAATGTTGTATGTATTGGAGTAAGGATCACAGTCTTGCCATTGCGGGCTACACTTACTAAGTTCAAAATAAATCCCACCGCCACCTAGAAGTAACTCTGATGTATCAACACTACCATTTATGACAGTGTTGTTAATAAACATGGAATGGTGTATGGTAATGAAACCATTACTATTAAGAACACAAAGACCAGTACCATAACTGTCGCTCACTTTGATGTAGCCAATGTCAATGTTTGTACAGTTTTCTAAATAGATAGCAGAAGAAAAAAAATATTCTAGCTTCCCCTTGTCTGTGACATTATGCAGAGCACCACAACTCTCGACAGTGATATGGCTTAGTGTTAAGTTTGTAACGTTGATCAAAGTAATGCCTGACCCAACAGAATGCTGATCACACACAATCCTTGTACTCTTAATGGATGTTACATTGATGTTAATAAGATTTTCTATGATTATCACCGACGAACTGATAACTTCCTCGCCCCTCAGAAGCATTATCGTGCTGTGATGGGCGATTTCTTGGGTTGCTTCAACAAGATTACTTACTAACCTGGAGCAGTTTGGCTTAGGACCAGGGGCAGAGTAATCATCGGAGTGCTCATCCCCAACACATATACAATCTGATAAAACCGTTTCTGAGTAAACCAAGAGCAAACCGGACAGAAAAAGGACAGTGCTTATACTTCTGATGACTGCCATTTCTCTGAAACTTGAAAAATTCCTTTATAAACTTTAATAACATATGTATAGACTATACAAACAAACACTTACTAAAAAAAGCAAAATAAACCAACATGCTAAAATGCTGGAGATTTAGATCTATTAACATTTGATGATATTGTTTCTGTGCTCAAAGATTATACAATACTGACATGCTATTACTATTAAAAAGTATTATAATTCCCTTTTCCCAAGATCTGGACAGGACAAAACAGCTTCATCTGTTTCAGAAAATTCAGCCTTATGTTCTCTAGCCATTTCTGCTGCCTTTTTGCATTTTTTAATCATTGCCAGTGCTCGTATAAACTGGCTCCACATTCTAGGACCACCTTCAAACCATTTGTGAATGAGGACTATTTTCTGGACATCAATATCCTTGTGCTCCATCTGTATTTTTTCACATCCAGGGAATGATATGCCCATAAACAGACACAGCTGAAGTATCTCATTGACCTCACTTAGGTGCAAGACAAGATTCGCTAACTGAGTAGGTGAAATAAGTTCTAATACAATTAATACAATCGTGAATTATAATACACTATTTTATGTACCTGTGTTGCCAAGCGGATCTTTAATGGCTTCTGTGTACAGAAAATACAATGTAGTTACACTGATAAACTTTCTTTGCATGCAAAAACAAATCAACAGTCCGACACAAATTTAATACTAAACATCCTTATTGTAAATTTGTACCTGGAATGATAATAAGGGCTTCTGGTCTTTTGGCTCCTTGCAAGTTTAGTGTTATAGGGTCAGGATCTGGTTTTGATTTTCCTTTCCAGGTAGCAAAGAATTGCATATTACTTATAACAATGCCATCAATGATGTCCTTTTTATAGCACTAGATAAAAAAAGAAAAATTCTATTATTTGTGACCCTTTAATAAATCTTTATTAATTTCCTTTTCTCATTTCGAGCTCTCCTTTTCAATCTCTCTGTCTTACTATTGCAGGTGGAAATCTTGCCATTACTTTCCATTGATTCGTACCGTTAGTGTTTATAACTAACTGAATCATTTCTGACTGGAACTCGACTATAACAGGAGGTGATATTAGCCAGTCAGTATAACCGGATTCACTTATAAGCTATCACAAAAATATAGTTTTATTAATTATGGGATTGTATACTTACTTTTTGTGATAACCCTTGTGGCCTTTCTTCATAAATGAGGAAGCTATATTCAAATTTATAACCAGACTGAGACGATTTGTGCAAGAGACTTCCAACTAATTTAGAATCAGAATCTCTGCTGGCTTGAATACAAAAACCACTGAAATGAAGAAGTGATATGTACCCATAAGAATCTTCACTTAAAAAGTAACCAGTAGCTAGCTTTCTAAAAATATATTTATTGCCTTCTCTAACTTGTTCAGCAGAAATAAAACGAATATGTGATACATTTTTTATATCATTAATATTATGCCATATCCCTAGAAGTATTGGTTTTTGAAAATCCTTGTTGCTGGTTATCCAGTAAATAGCACTAGACATTTTCCACTCTTGAGAATTTGGTAGCACATAAGGCCCTGACTTGCTTACATGAATCACAATTTCAGCCAGTACACCACGAGGAAGAGCATCATGAGGTATGTCTAGTTTTATTCCAAAGTCATCCCAATGCAATCGTTCGTGTTGACCACCAGCTACTAAAAGCTTATTAGATGCGAGAATCTCAACTCCAACTAATGATTCTAAGCAAATTAAATAAAAGCATATATCATATATAATGCATAGGTTGCTGCTCATGTGCTCATGTACATTACTCACTAACAAATATGATGAGAAAGTATGTAGATTTAGATTCATGTATTACAGTATTCGATAATTTAGATACAGCACTAAAAAATTATTAAGAGTACAATTTTTTGAGGACTCAAAAAATAAATCTATGAAAATCAATTTCATAAAATACAAAATGACCGTTTTGTGAAAATAAAATTTAAAAATAGATTTTTCAGGAAATTCAAGCAATATTCGGTGTCCAAGAAGTTTGACTTAGATAGGTTACATACAAGTGCATGTAATTAAGACTGATTTACAGCTCAAACTTTCAGGGAAACCCTAATTTTTTCATCTACATGTGTACAGTGCATGTATATATGATTATGTAAGAATATTTTCCTTGCTTTGTATGCTACAAAAATACAATTTTGATAAAAATTCTTATTACATTCTGTTCAAACTTCAGCCAATTGTAATCAATCATTCAATTACAATTATGACCACAGGTCTGGTGGTTTTCCTTTTGCCGAGCACTGCCCAGTTGAGGCATCAATGATTCATGCTGACATTAAACCTGACACCATCATGCTAAGGGACATGATTAGGCAGACCAGGAAATAATCAAACGATAAGAGTAAATGCCCTACTTATTGAGTAAGTATGGTAAAATCTCTATTTATAGCAAGTGCTAATTAAGTTTGTCTCTTATGCAGAAGGGAGGTTATTTTATGCAGTAAGTCTAAGGAATGCAATACTATAGATGCTTTTGTTAAACACATTGTCCATTACTGTGTAGGGAAGGCACATGCAGTGTATGCAATATTAAATAAGATACATAATGTATTAATATCATCCCATTATTTTATTTACGTACCTTTAAGATTATTACTGCCTTGATATGAGAAGCAGATGAGAATGGTAAAAATTAGTAAATGGAGCAATGCCAATTTATTAGAGGCCAGTAAACTTTGTGTTGGTGTTAGTACTGAGTTCCATAAATAGGCAGCTAATCTTGATTTAATACGTGCCAGCAATATTTTGGGAATGAGGTCAATTACATCTATTCTTCTCTTCTTAAGCATCTTTTCCTGCTCTGTTATTTTGTGTTTGAGATGAGCAATTTCTAAATCTTTTTTGGCAATATTTTCTTCTACATTTTTTAATTTTCCTGATTGCTTAGTGATACCAGGATCAGTTGTGGTGCAAATCACATTTTCTTGAGGTGTACGAAGTGATCTTGGAAATGCTCTTGGTGACACTATGCCCTATAAAATTGATATAATGTGTATTCACAACTTTTCAATTACCTTTGCAATGCTTGGATACCACATTTTATGCTGACTTTGCAATGGGATTTCTTTGTTGTACAAAGGACACTGGATAGCAGAGCAGATCAAAGAACTACAGGACCTTTGTAGCTGACTGAAATGAGGGATGGGCTTTGGCTCGGGACAATAGAAGCCGATTGAAAATGATTGAGTGCTCGATGCTATCTTTGTAAGAGTTTTTACAATGAACTGCGATACATGCATGTGTATAGCAGATGCCCCTTCAACATGTACCGTATAGCGTCAAATTTTCGTGGTTGAAAATTTTCGTGATTTTCGTGACTGAATGGACAATCACGAAAATATTTTTCACGAAATTTAATTTTGATATAAATGTGGGCGTGTCCCATCACGCCTTTTATTTGTTTCTCGGGCACAGGCTGCACAGCTAAGAGTCTCTCCTATAAAGGGAGCCCACCTTTCTTGGTATACGTGATAGCCACGGATACACGAAGGGAATTAATATCGAATAATGCTACCACTCATGTTTCTTCTTCTCCAAGTCCAGCTGGAAGGCTAGCTACTAGCGCGCGGCCACATGGATAGGAGTGGTTTTAATCATCACGAAATTTTATTTAAATCACGAAAATTTTTTAACGAAAATTTACTTGAAAGCAAAAATGTATGAAATCACGAAAATTTTCACCCACGAAAATTTGACGCTATACGGTATTTCCATGTGTGAAAACCGAGAGAGAAGACGTATGGCATCACCATACTCAGTAATAAAACAGACACTGTTACTGGAACGGCCAGGTGTTCTGAGCTTCCATTTTTGAGCAAGCTTAACGATAAGTGCATTGAATAATCTGCTTGGCACATAACAGCCTTCGAATTGTATGAGTAGAGGACTATTCTGAATTGTATGCACTTCTTCCTCTGTAGGCAAAATAATGTTTGTATCTGGTAATAAAATATTTGAGGAAAAGTAGATGTCACTGTTAAGTGGCAGTTCCATGAAAAGGTTGAGATGCATTAGCAAGCTAATGATGTGCCTTTCGGAAATTGGCAGAGTACACTCTTGAATTGTGGTACCATCCAATAAACTGGCAGGGACTTCTCCTGATAAACGAATTGCACCATTATTGCCTATTGAGCGAATAAACCTATTGAGCGAGAAGAAAAGAGCATCAGGATTGCAAATCACAAACTCATTCAAACCATCAACCTCTTCAAAGTACAAGAGAGTGCCAACATTTCGGTGAAGAAACTCAAGGACTTGTGGCAAGTCCCCTTTGCTTATATTACATTCTCTAGCAACTTTAATGGCTTCATCATAATGACATATCCCCGCTTCTGTCTTAGAATACTTCTGCTCAATTTTGTTTAAAAAACGTGCCACATCATAAGACATTTGCATGGGTTTGAAAGATTTGCTTAATATATCTTCAATAAATTTCACTACGTGCTTAAGCTCAGCATCGTCGCCATTCATGTTGTCAATGGGAAAGAACAAGTAACTGTTCTTTGGATCAGTTACGATGAAGTCATCGTTGACAAAATCAGCCTTCCCAAAATATTTTCTCAATTCTTTGTCTTTCTTTTTTAAAACTTTCTGCATGTTATCCCGCCCAATATGATCGATGTGTGTGGCAATGAGGATAGCCTTACAGCCATCTTCCCTTCCAATTTCATAGTAGCTTGACAAGGTTTGATGCAGGTACTGTATTGTGCTGTAATGCATTGTATATCCATCATCGCCTCTAACAACAATCTCTTTTGTCAGCTCACAAGATACATCAAAGAAAACAAAATATAAAGCTGGTCCACGGAGGATGAGAGGTAAGGCAGGAATAAGCTCAGGTTGACTACCTACATTAAATATGTGAAGAGATCGCGGGTCGTAACTGATTCGGTCTGGTAGTTGATAAAGATTTTCAGTGTCATCAAAATATTTGGATGCTGTTGATTTGAAGCTGTCTTGGGGGGTATAAGGGGGTGAGTTTGGTGGCTGACCATCATCATCGGAGCTATTTTCACTGCCTAATGATGCAATGCTAGATAGTCGGGCAAATGGAATAACAAAGCTCTTTTGCCTAGTCATCAATTTCTTTGCATGAGGCCTAGGGCTACCATTGGTCTTTGTGATATTAACTATTTCTCCTTTTACGCGATTTGTGAAGACAGTTTTTCCAGACATCGGAGGTCCAGATACAATGCACTTAATAGAACATTGTACCTCTATTGCTTCAGAAAAAATACTAACACTGTCTATTTTTGACTCAGAATGCCCTCTGATACTGTCAGTAACTACAGCATCATTATCTTCAATATCTTCATGATCATTGGAGGTGGTTTCAAAACTGCCAGGGGCATTTCTTACCTAAAAAGAAGAATGGAAATTAATATACAGGAAATCCATGCAGCCATCATTCTTACTTTGTCCATTAGTTGAACTGCATCCTTAAAATTTTTTGATCTGGCTAACTGCAATGGTGTCTGTCGATCCTATTAAAAAATTAAATTAATGCGTAATTTAAAAAACGACTGGCAGTTATGCAGCTAATTAAATTATGAATGAATTTCAGTCATAAACAGGAAACTCTATGTCAATAACACTTAAATTTGATCATGAATTTGCTCAATTATGGAAAAATGACACTCACCATATTCCTGATATAAATTGAAGCATTGTGCTTCAAAAGAAGGCGAACAAGCTCTATATTTCTTTTTGCAACAGCATAATGTAGAGCTGTCTTTCTTCCCTAAAAATTAACGAATTTTTTTAGCATAAGTCAATGCATGACATTTCACTAAAGATTTTCCCTATGGCTGACACATTTCAGTCTTCTACTAATGCTTTACATGGTGCTTTAAAAGGTAGATATCAAAATCTGCAAGTATTTTTAGAGAAATTTTGAAGGTAGAGCTGCATGGAGTTAATTAAAGTTGTAATTCTAATTAAAGCCTCAATAGAGTGTAATTAAAATTGCTATGCAATTAAGTTGTCCTAGTCAGTGTACTGACAACTGACTCATTATAATTGTAGTGAATTTACTACAGTAGCCACTTCACATTCCATGGGCATACGTACATGAACTTGCACATGTAGATGAAACAGCTGAATTGCCATTTTAAAATCAAGATAATTATATTTCTGACTTTTATTTCAATAGCATTTGTAAATCAAACTACATGTACTTCATCATGAGTCTACTTTAACAACTGAATGTGTACTTGTAATTGTAATTGAGGTTTTAAAATAACCCCATGTATGCTTGGAGAAAATTACCATAAACTGAATTTATTATTACGAGGGACTCACACTTGTTGTAGCATCAATAAGAGCAGTGCCTCCTCTCTTAAGCAATACTTCAGCAATTTCTACATTTAAACATCGTGTAGCAATATGAAGTGATGACTCATTGTAATAGGAGGTTCTTCCATTAGACACCCAATTACCATCACGAGTAAGGATCTCTGCTACTTCGTTGTGTCCTTTGTATGCTGCATAATCAAGAGCATTCCAGCCAAACTATTGAAAATATTAATAATAATTATTAATTAATTAATAGTATAAAAGGCCTGAATTCCACACATACAAAATCCCTTTGACCGGTAGAGGCTTTCTTGTCAAGGAGTGATATCACAACCTCTTTATGTCCTTTCTTGCTTGCAACAATAAGCGGGGATCGATAGTGCTGTAAGAACGAGCATTAGCTTTAAGTGATCGATGGGAGTCTTTAACGTACGTACCTTCCCTGGGTGCTTCCAGTCTACGTCAAAGTGATGTTGAGGTCTGGCACTATTGAGTATTTGATTGACTTTTTCAACATTACCTGTCCTACAATAACTGTAGAGCTTTTTTTAAAAATAAGAGAATGACAAGACCTTCATGACAAGTGGCAACTTACTTTCTCAGACTGTGCGTTACCCATTTCTTCCCAAGAGACAAGTCAAAACAATTTTAATGATATTCATATCCTGAGGGATCCCCCCCAAACACTTTTAAGTATTCTGATACCAATACCAGCAATTACCAAAAAATTATTGTCTGCTGCGGTAGTATCAGATGAAGAATTTGTAGCTTTAGACAAGAATAGTTTAATAGTGTTTGTACCTTTCAGTACAAACTGGCAAAGTAAAACTGTTTCACTACATGTGTGATTATCTACACAGCAATTTTAGAAATAAAAATCAAAGCAAGCAACCCTATGAAATAAATTCCATTTTTTGTACATACACAAATAAGGAGCCAGTCCACCACATACAGATATTGCTTACAAATATAATAAAAATAAAATTAATGTTCAAAAGACAGGTTCATACTACAGCGTAGCTAAAATACGAATTTTGATGAATCAACAAGACAGGCTTGCTGGGTTACTTCAACAGTAGCTGGAGCAGCTGCACAAAATGTAATACACTAGATCCAATTAATGAAAAGAACTTACACAAAGTAAATGGTTGGTCTTCACCAGCATCATGTCTAGCACTTTCAATAGCTCTCTTTACAGCATATAAAGCAGCACTACTCATGCACAATGGTGGCTCACCAACAGCTAATGAAAAATAACATAACTATAAATAATATAAAGTGAAGAATTCTTTTATGACACAAAGTCATGCATTAACATAGAGTATTGTATGCCATGCACATTAAAAGTTTAGCAGTGGAAAATTCCATTAAAATGTCTTAGGTAAATCAAATGCATGATACAATAACTGTATTAACCTTTAGAGCCAAGCACTCCAGTAGGATTTGGTGCATTCTTGAGTAGCTCAATTCTAAAATCAATTGGAATATCTTTAGTAGTAGGTGGCTTGTATTCCTAAAACAGAATGAACAGAAATGGTAACAATGACTTAACATTGTTCATACAACCACATACCCATGTGTTGTGTGTTAGTAAAGCTCCAGTATCAGTATCATAAATAACTTTCTCTGTTAAGAAATAACCTAGCCCCATGACAAAGGCACCTTCTACTTGTCCAATATCAATCTCAGGATTAATGCTGCAATAAAGAAAGAGATTAAGAATGACGAAATGATCAATACGCTTAAAATCAAGAGTGCATAATTATTTAGGGAGAGTGTCTAAGCAGGCAACTTTAAGACTTATATCTCCACTCCGAGGATCATGTAGTGTGAGAAACAAGCAGGAGCAGACAGGAATATGTTCTTCTAATGGTTGGTTATTTCTTTTTTGCAGCTTTCTGACTTGGAATAAATATAAGGATGCAAGAATGGCTACTTGGTGCTAAGCACTATGCTATGTAAACATATGCACTGTGGTATCACAGATTATAGGTGCATTAGACACTCTCCCTAAATAATTATCCACTCTTGTTGAAATGAATACATATTATACATACCTTTGTCCACAATCATACAAAATGTCAACTCTCAATATTTCAGTTTCTCCAGTTAATACATCAACTTCAACTTCAGCCACAGTCACTCCATACGAATTATAATAGTCAGAAACTCCATGCAAACTATTACAATTAGAATAATTAAAGTCGATCATGTTTCTTACTGATATTTCTCTGAAAGATCAACACCACTAGAAAAAGCTTTTTGTACAATTTGAAGCCAGCTTGGATCTGAGACTCCACTGGCTATCAGTTCCTCTTTCACTTTATCAAGTCTTGCCTTAAGTGATTTACAAGCATTTAAAGCACCCTAAAATGTGAGAAATAAATCTTGGCTCATATTGACATTTATGGCAAGTAAAAGAATAGAAAATTAAGTTAATTATCCATTACCAAGCAATTTAATTCACTGGTTGTGCTTCCTGCAGTTGGACCTCCATTAGGACTAGTGAATGAATTGGTAGGCAAAACATTAACTAAACTCAATGGAATACCAAGAGTACTAGCAGTGACTTGTGCAACCTTAAGATAAAAATAAGAATGATGGTAAAAATATTTAATCAATGTACCTTTGTGTTTATTCCTTGTCCTATTTCAACCCCACCATGTACAACAGACACAGATCCATCACCAGTATATATACTAACCATTACTGTGTAAGATCCACCCAAGTATATACCATATCTTAAGGGAACCATAGACATTCCCCTTTTCCTCCACCTGTTAGCCTAACATGTGATTTAGATACAATATGCATCTAATACAACACTTATTGTAAATCATACTTTATTATAGTCTGAGATTTGTTTGCTCCTATTTTCAACATCAGCAGAGGTGCTTATCTCTGTTATTAATTATTATAATAATTCTCAATTATCAACAACTTACGTTGCCAGAGCTCACCAATGTTACAATATGTCAAAGGCTCATTTGACTAAAATACAAAAATTGATAGAAGCTAAGTCCTCATTATCCTTTATTACTACAACTATGAGTAAAACAATAATAGCTCACAACATATGAGACGTCTCCTTTCTTGTACAAGTTTGCTTCTTTAACTTTTTCAACACTCATGCCAATAGTGCGAGCAACATTATCCATAATAGATCCAATGATGAATATAGCAGGAAGACGACCTAATACATCAATGGTGTCATTAAATATTTCAATACATACAGGGAAAATAATAACTTTTAATTAATTCAACCTATCTATTGTTAAATTTTGATCAGAATAAGCTCAAACTTTCTACACAACATAAAAACATACTTGTCATATTCACATAAAAATAAATAATTCACTCAGAGCCATTTTTGACTAACTAATTATAGCCCATGATATGGTCATTAATCATATTTAAGCCACTTTTTAAAATTCAGCAAAAAATTAGTTTTATTGAAAAACTGTCTTAATTGTAACCTTTTTTGACAAAATATACCCTCTACTGTAATGATATAAAGTGCTTTGCCAAATTTTGGATCTACTTTAAAATTCATAAAAACCTACTGCCAAGAAGCTCTGCACTATGCCAAAATTCATGCAAGCAAATTTTATTTAGAATCATTCATTTTCAATTTCATTAATGGAGGATACCTGGAGCTCTTGTAGAAACATTACTGGGAGTATTGGTCTTACATGAAGTTCCATTCAATAACCAGTTTTGACACTTGTATGCTATAAAGGTTGACATACAATTACCAGACAAATTTGACTAAATTGACTTACTGTTGTCAATACAGTGAAGTACAGAAGACAAGTAACTTTCATTATCTGTGCAACCAGAATTACTATAAACGTCAATTTTTATTCCATTTAATATTCCTTCCTTACTGCAACCAACCTATAATTATTAATACTAATAGAAGTCTATAGGTCTATTGCTCTTACAGTGTATTTTGCATAGTAAGGATATCTTTTCCCAATCATTTTCATGTTAGTTTCAAGGTCCATATGCAACCTCACTGGCCTATTAACAAACAGACACATTATGATCACTTTATTTTCTCTCTACCTTCTAGTGATACTAGCAGCTAGAGTGCAAGCAGCTGCTACAAGAGCAGAATGACTACTTTTAGCTCCATAAGCACCACCAACTCGTTTAATCATTACTGTAACTCTGAAAGAAAGATTTAAATGAAAAAATCATCAGAATATTTAATTTGTAGATAATTAATCATGAACATTTTTATTGGCAAAATCTTACTCATCACTCTTGTAAATAATACATGTACATGAATAATATTAATAGGTAAAATAAATTATTACTTGTTGTCTGGTATACCAAGCACACTAGCAACAGCAAGCTGTGCAAACCATGCCCACTGGCTTGAACTATACACTGTATAACCATCATCTTCTGGGATTACAAATGAGGTCTATTTGACACAGAAAAAAAGATGGTAATGATAGAGAAGTTTACATTACTTGAGTCTCCATTGTAAAATGATACTGTGTTTCACATGAAATGTCACCAGTAACAACATGATCCGACCCTTTGATAGCACCTGCAATAATGTAACTTAATGTACTCATATCATAAACACCAAAGTAAAGTCTTGGTAGAATGCACCAGACCTGGGGTCAACTACATTTGTAATGAGGTTAATGACTCAATTACAATTAATATTGTAATTAAGGTCAAAAGTTCACTGCTGACAATTATGTTATTACTTGATACAACCAGTAAAGAGTTTAACAGCAGTTACCATCTCCTAAACCAATAATTACTCTTTCATAGCAAGTCATGTTTTCGTTCACAAAAACACATCAAAATACATATACACTGCATTTTAATTAAAATTACTTCGACATGGCATAATTAAATGTGTAATTGCAATAAGACTTATTCATAAATATTGGAATTAATATGGTCAAGAGGGCACTGCCGTTGATTTGATGCGCGCAGCTGGATCATAGTACTGTGATTGTATAATTACATGTTTTCTTGTATAAACTAAGATAAGTAAGCTAAATTTTAGGTCAGTATAACAGTTTTAGATTGTAGTGACACATCAGGCTGGAAAAATATTTAACTTCTCATGGCAGTGCCTCTCAAATTGAATTTTTACTCAAATGCTTATAACACTTCAAATAGAATTTTAAAACAACTGCTATGGACATAGACAAATCCTTCTCATTTAAATCAGTTATTATGAAACTATAATTCATTGGTCTGTGTCTAGTTTACACAGCAACAGCAGCAGCGTTTTTATGTTGATCTCCATTGGCAAGTACAGGCAAGTTACTGCATTGCCCTCTTGACCATATATTCTAATTAATTATGAATAAGTCTTATTGATCCACCCCAGGTCTAGAATGAACATGCAGTTTACATGTAAATCAATATACATGTAGGCACACAAATGTAAACAACATACATGTACAAGTACATACCATCAGCATCTCCAACAGTTACATTAGGTTGCTCGTCATAGAAAGATTTGGCATCAATAGCATCTTGTATGGTGAGTATCTGTTTCCCTAGACTCTGGTAAGTAAGAGTTACAGCTTTGGCCATTTTCAGTGCATGTTCTTGAGTATCAGCCAGTGCTAGTCCAACTGCTTGACCAGCATAATCTGATACATCAGTAGCAAATACCTAAATGCACAAGTAATAATAATTATATCAATGAGTCAAAATTCATAATAAACTGACCAATTCAGGGTAACCACCTAAGGCATGCATGAAATCATTATTTCCATTCTTTGGAATGTCCTTAGCAGAAACAATTGCTACAGCTCCTTCCATTGACTAGAAAGTAAACATAATTCAGAGCTAATTACTTTTAAAAATATTTACCATTGCTGCTGTAGTGTCCATTGACAAAATTTTTGCATTGCCCTATGATAAAAGGTACATATGAATATGGTACATAAATACACAATATCACTGAATACTTGAGTAGTTAGTACAAATGCTGCAGCCAGTTCTTCAGGGCGATGTGGAATGTCGGTAGTATATTCTGCCTCACCTGAAGCCTAGATAAATGACAATAGCTATTTAATAATTTTTGTAAGTTAAGCAAATTTTGGCTCTGTTCTTCAAACTACATAATTTATTTTCCCTCTTAAAATATTTTCCTCAAAATCCCAATTACCTGTAAAGTAGCAGTCAGTTTAGGCAGAGGCTCATTAACAGGATACTTGCTGGGATCAGTACTGTATGACTGGGTACCTTGGGACACTGGACGCACATAAGGCATAGCTGCTGACTGGTAGAGTGGATTAACATTAGAAATACCAAGAGCTTGAAGATAAAACTATTAAAGTAATAAAAAACTAGAGGTAATTTAAGAAAGGAAAAAGCCAAGGGATATTAAATTACAAACCACACATACCTTATAAAACAAGCTAAGTGCAAGGCTCTTCCTATAACTAGGACTAGCTGATACAGGTGGGGCATTAGGTTTGATCTCATCAGACAGGCTCTGTATAGCTCCTTTCAATGTATT
>NW_003546628.1:25069-36407 GCF_000090795.2 Amphimedon queenslandica | reverse complement strand
GTATAGAGCTGTTGCACGGATGTAATCAACGGGGTAGGCAGAAATTCTTGTCAGCCATCTTGAGTGGCAAGAATGTACACACAACAAATGGAGGAATGGAAACAAACTGTGATTTTTCATCAAAGAGATATCATACTTCGCTGCAGAATATTATAGAGACTTCTTTATTCAATATCTTCATCTTCTACCTTGCATTAGCCTGGAATGTCAACTGCAGAATTTAATTTTTTTTCTCCATTTCCCCCATTCATTCTTGGCCTTCTTGCCACCCAACATGGCGGACAATTTAGCTCAATTTTAGCCACACCCTCCTGTTGATTACTTCCATGCAACAGCTCTATAAAATATGGTTACCTTCCAATTCCTTCAACTGTAGTAACTGAACATCCATTAATGGAATACAAAGGACACAAGCACTAGTAACATAATAAAAATAATAATCTAATAAAGATACACGTAGGTGCTTTTCTTACAGAATTAACAGCTATTGTGACTTGCTTTTTGGTTAAAAGGTCAGTCTTGGTGAGAGATACTACACAACACCCACAGCCGCCCTCATCACACATTTTCTTTGTCCCAGTTAGTCCAGGCTGTGCCCTTATCCAATCATTCAGGCTTGCTTGAGAACTGGGACCATTCAATTCCACCTCCTTTCCATTAAGAGAGAAGCGTATCGTCTTTAGTGGACCCTCCATTGCTCGTTCCATTGTTTATGGAAATGCTGAGCTGGCTGGCTTAGGGATGAAGACTATGAATATAGTCTAGTCCAGAAGGTGAGAAGGTCTGCTCTCACATGTGTCTCAGCATCCATGTTTACGGCGTGTAATGAGACTTTAGAGGGCGTGGTTCGACATGTAGGAGGCGGAGCCGGAGCGCTAGAAGAAAAATTTTGCCGTTCATCAGAGCCCTCATATCCATCATGCTGTACTGGTTAGTAATGTAACATAATTACATAATGATCCATACAGTAGTAATATTAATCTGTGCTGTAATTTTAAATTTTTTTATTCAGGGGCATGGCAGGGCTGCAAGGGCATAACATATCGTATATATCATGACACTGCATGATGTTTGATGAATTTAATTTTGCTATTTTTTGTTCATCATAAAAATGCACAATTCAATTTTTAATTCTGCACTCACATGCATACCTACACCAGCAAAATAAAATTCTGTATACATTAAATTTTGCTCTGTTAACAAAATAATTATAAGTCCCACAACCTTTTTGGTATTTTAGTTAACAACATGCACCTCTCTGAAAATAATCACAGTTACAAAAACTCATAAGTCAGAGGATTTTTGGTATTAGGAATGAGATATTGCAATAGCCACTCAAAATTAATTACCAATATTAAATTTAAAACCACAAACACTGATCTATGATTATGCTGATATTTTTATACCAGTATGCACAAAAATTGCCAAATCAAAAATAGATAAATGCATTTTACAGCACAATCAGTAAATATAAAGTGTTATACTGCATAGTTAAAGTGCTATACTGCATACTGTTATACTGCCTTATGACTTTCATGGTACAATTTTTGCAAATTTTGGTAATTTGCTGAAGCTTTTGAATTATTATTAAAATTGAATTTAGCTAGGCTACTAGTATGGTATGATCTTCCCTTCTCTAAGTTCTCCTTCTTTATTTCCATTGTCTGTTTATAATTCTTTCATATTACATATAAAACATAACATACTATTCTCATTATAATCATAGTCACACTATACAAGATGATTTATAATTGGCGAGAGCAATATTTGATGAATTTAGTGAAAATTAATTGGCAAATTTTGTACTGGTGATTGTACCACGTTTGAGCATGCCCTGAGTGAAAGATTTATAGATATCTATTCGACGTATTTGTGATAACTGCCAGTTGCCAATATTAATTCCTCTCCAACAAATTATCTTGTATGGTAATCAAAATTGTGATTAAGATTGCGCCCACCCACCCACTTTTGTTTTATGTAAACTTACGTCAGGGTTTCTACAGAGTTTTGGCATAGTGCTCATGTAGGTCCTTATCAGTGGATTTTAAAGTTGCTTCAAAACTTGAAAAAATACCAAATCCTATTTTCAAAAATTTCTGGGAGAGAATTTTCAATTTTTATAATTTTTCTAATACAAATCAGATAATGTATGCATGTTCATGTGCTGTATTATGAAAATTTTGAGATGACTCCAATAAAAATTGAATTTTTAAAATGAATTTTAAAAGTTGCTCAAAAATTATTCTAAGACCTAGTCTCGCGTGGCCAGACTCTCCACCCCTTTTTGACTTTTGGCCGTCCAAAAGTCAAAAAGGGGTGGAGAGTCTGGCTGCGCGAGACTATCTAAGACCCTGTACAGGTTTTTGGCCAAGTTTTGCAAAAAATGACTAGGACTGGAAAAAATTTTATGTTTAGCAAGTTTGAGCTGATTTTGACAAAAATTGAATTTTTAAAGAATTGGATCAAAAATTGGGCAAAAGTACTTGTACTATAATATGGCAAATTTTGTTAGGAATGACAAGGAGAAACTTCTTTTTATAATTTTTCTGATACATTATGCATGTTCTTATTCTGTGTAGCAAGTTTGAACTTCAAATTAATTTTTATAAATTTTTAAAGTTGCTGTACTGCATTGTAGTACCATAAATGTCACTTATTTCATCTGATGGTAATTGATGAGGCATACTAAATTTAGAAAGGCTAATATTTCCTTTTTGCCTTTGAAAATATTGGGACAAATAGAAAATTTCCAACATCAAATTTTCTATTGTATATTTTAGAACCATTGAATATAGCCCAGTTTACGATACTTCATGCTTTTTAGCTCACTTAGCATGCTATGTGGGAAACTCTGATTAAAGCTAAAATATAAATATGTGATATAATTGGTGACTGTTAATTAGCTGACAGATTGTAGGGTTTTTCAATGGGTTTTAAACATAGCACTTGTTAGTGATTTTTAAATTGCTCCAAAATTGTCAAAAATCAATAGGAGAGAATTTCCTGTTTTTATAATTTTGTCTGCTTTACATGCATGTACATGTTTTTGTGTTGCATAGAAAGTTTGGGCTGATTCTGATCAAAATTGTGAATTTTTGAACTTGCTCAAAATTTGCTATGAAAAAAATACAATTTTTGGTCAAATTTCATCAAAAAATGGCTAGCAGAGAATTTGCTACTTTTAAAACCTTTTCTGATACATATACATGTTAGTGGTTGCATAGTCCAATCAAAATTGTATTCTTTATTAAATTTTAAAGTTGCTCCAAAAGCCATGTACCTTGTAGTACTTGTTAGCTCATGGAACAAGCTATTTGATAATTTGAATCTGAATTATGCTTGTACAAATATCGGATGGTTAATTGGCTTCAAGCAGAGCAGCTTCTAGCCTGGTAAATGCTAACTTTTATAAAGTCTAATTTTGAAAGTGACATGTATCACTTAATTTGTAATAATCGTACTTAAGCCTTTCGCTGTGTTAGTAGTCATACTTTTAATTATTTTAAGAGTTTTGGGCATAATTGTTTGAATGATTCTGGTTATGCAGTCACCAATGTAATACCTATTAATATCATGTTCTTAAATTTCTTATATTATGTGTAGTTGCATGTATTGCAGTCAGAAGTACCGTATAGGCAAATGGTAATGTGCATTAAGTTCAACTTGTGGATTAGTCACTATCAGGGTTGGAGTTGATTATAAACTAGCATGATTATAATTATGATTACAATTACACCTGGGTATTTGTGAATAATTATGTTTACGATTACCAGCAAAATTGATGATTATGATTATGATTATAATTATATGTGCATGATTATCATGTGATTATAATAAATTTATGATGATTATACAATGACTAGACACATTTCAATTGTTTAATATTTTGTTAATTATGATGTCTTCTGAGAACATAAATGTCAAAGAACATAAGATTAAAAGTTGCAGTTCAATTTACTGTACTGAGTAGTTAACACAATGCTGTGATACTTGATCATCATGACAAAGAACACAAATGGTCATGTTCTTTGTCATGATTATTTGTCTTTATTGTGTGATTATAATTATGATTACAATTATAAGCTTTGGGATTTGTTTAATTACGATTATGATTATGATTATGAAAAAAATGTAATTAGTTACAATCAATTACGATTATAATCGTAATTGACTCCAACCCTGGTCATTATAATTATATACAGGTACTTTTGACTTCTCCTGATAAACGAATTGCACCAGTATTGCCTATGGGCAAATTAACCTATTGAGCGAGAAGAAAAGAGCATCAGGACTGCAAATTACAAACTCATTCAAATGATAAAGTACAAGAGAGTGTCAACATTTTGGTGAAGAAACTCAAGAATTTGTCTATTTGCTTATATTACATTCTCTAGCAACTTTAATGGCTTCATCATAACGACATATCCCTGCTTCAGTCCTAGAATACTTCTGCTGAATTTTGTTTAAAAAACATGCCACATCATGAGACATTTGCATGGGTTTTAAATACTTGCCTAATATCTTCAATGAATTTCACTACATGCTTAAGCTCAGCATCATCACCATTCATGTTGTCAACAGGAAAGAACAAGTGACCGTTCTTTATATCAATTACGATGAAGTCATTTTTGACAAAATCAGCTTTCCCAAAATATTTTCTCAATTCTCTGTCTTTCTTTTTTAAAACATTCTGCATATTATCCTGCCCAATATGATCGATGTGTGTGGCAACGAGTATAGCCTTACAGCCATCTATCTTCCTTACCAACTTCATAGTAGCTTGACAAGGTTTGATGCAGGTACTGTATTGTGCTGTAATGCATTGTATATCCATCATCGCCTCTAACAACAATCTCTTTTGTCAGCTCACAAGATACATCAAAGAAAACAAAATGTAAAGCTGGTCCACGGAGGATGAGAGGCAAGGTAGCAATAAGCTCAGGCTGACTACCTACATTAAATATGTGAAGAGATTGCGAGTCATAATTGATTTGGTCTGGTAGTTGATCAAGATTTTCTGTGTCATCAAAATATTTGGATGTTGTTGATTTGAAGCTGCCTTGTGAAAAGGAGGTGAGTGTGGTGGTTGACCATCATCATCAGAGCTATTTTCACTGTCTAATGACACAATACTTGATAGTTGGGCAAATGGAATAACAAAGCTCTTTTGCCTGGTCATTAATTTTTTTGCATGAGACCTAGGGCTACCATTGGTCTTTGTGACATTCATTATTTCTCCTTTTACTCGATTTGTGAGATAGTTTTTCAGACATTGGAGGTCCAGATACAATGCACTTGATAGAACATTGTACCTCTAGTACTTCGAAAAAAAACTAACACTGTGCTATCAGTAACTACTACAGCATCATTATCTTCAATATCTTCATGATCATTGTAGGTGGTTTCAAAACTACCAGGGGCATTTTTTACCTAAAAGGAAGAATAGAAATTAATATGCAGGAAATGCATGCAGCCATCATTCTTATACTTCCATTAGTTGAACTGCATCATTAAAATTTTTAAATCTGGCTAAACTGCAATGGTGTCTGTTGGTCCTATTACAAAATTAAAGTAATATGTAGTTTAAAAAATGACTGGCAGTTATGCAACTATGAATTCTATTTCAGTCATAAACAGGAAACTCCACTGTGTGATTATCTATATACTGGTAGCAATTTTAGAAATAAAAATTAAGCAAACCTATGCAATAAATTCCATTATTTTGTACATACATGTACATACGTAAGCAGCCAGTTTAATTACCAGATAAAAATTTTACTTACAAAAATAATAAAATAAAATAATGTTAATAATTACAAACTAATAGTACAGCATTGCTAAAATACAAATTTTGATGAATCAACAAGACAGGCTTGCTGGGTTGCTTCAACAGTAGCTGGAGCAGCTGCACAAAATATAATACACCAGATCCAATTAATGAAAAGAACTTACACAAAGTAAATGGTTGGTCTTCACCAGCATCATGTCTAGCACTTTCAATAGCTCTCTTTACAGCATATAAAGCAGCACTACTCATGCACAATGGTGGCTCACCAACAGCTAATGAAAAATAATGTGACTCTAAATGTGTATTTTGCAGTGACACAATAAGATAAAGTAATGTGCATCATGCTCATTAAATGTTTCGCTGTGCAAATGTCATTAACATATCTTGGATGAATCAAATGCATCGACAATAACTGTATTAACCTTTAGAGCCAAGCACTCCAGAAGGATTTGGTGCATTCTTGAGTAGCTCAATTCTAAAATCAATTGGAATATCTTTAGTAGTAGGTGGTTTGTATTCCTAAACACAGAAAAAACAGAAATGGTAACAATGACCTACCATAGTTGATGCACATACCCATGTGTTGTGTGTCAGTAAAGCTCCAGTATTAGTGTCATAAACAAGTTTCTCGGTTAAGAAATAACCTAGCCCCATGACAAAGGCACCTTCTACTTGTCCAATATCAATCTCAGGATTGATGCTGCATTAGAGAAAAAAATTAAGAATCATGAAATGATCAATACACTTATATTGAATACATATATACATACCTTTGTCCACAGTCATACAAAATGTCAACTCTTAATATTTCAGTTTCTCCAGTTAATACATCAACTTCAACTTCAGCAACAGTCACTCCATAGGAATTATAATGGCTTAAAGATCCATGCAAACTATTTCTATAAAATTACTAATTTTTCAGTGCTTCTTACTGATATTTCTCTGAAAGATCAACGCCACTAGAAAAAGCTTTTTGTACGATTTGAAGCCAGCTTGGATCTGAGACTCCACTGGCTATCACTTCCTCTTTCACTTTATCAAGTCTTGCCTTAAGTGATTTACAAGCATTCAAAGTACTCTAAAAAAATGGTATGTAATAGCAACATTAGAACCATAGTTTTTAATACCAATGCATATTATCTGGAAATCTATCTGTTTGCAAATTTTTGAATCTGAAAAGTTTGTGATTAAATTTTTTGCATGGTAAGAATGTGTGATAATGGGATCTAATTTTATGTGCAATCTAAGTTTTGCAAATTCCTCTTTTCACAAAATAAAAGTCAAAGTAAAAATTTTCCAGATATATTGTGTACATAACAAAACAAATGCAAAAGTGTGCTGAATATAAAACAATTCATTTGTGTCATAAAAATGATTTACCAAGCAAATTAATTCACTGGTTGTGCTTCCTGCAGTTGGACCTCCATTAGGACAAGTGAATGAATTGGTAGGCAAAACATTAACTAAACTCAATGGAATACCAAGAGTACTAGCAGTGACTTGTGCAACCTTAAGATAAAGATAAAAATGACACTAAACATAAATTCAATGTACCTTTGTGTTTATTCCTTGTCCTATTTCAACCCCACCATGTACAACAGACACAGATCCATCACCAGTATACACACTAACCATTGCTGTATAAGATCCACCCAAGTGTATAGCAAATCTTAAGGGAGCCATTGATATTCCTCTTTTCCTCCATCTGTTAGCCTAATAGTCCAATTCAATAATTTAACATAATTTGCATGTTAGTAATAGCACAAATAAATATATTAATACACATTATAAGTAAGACTAAAACCAATAACAATTAATTATCACAGAAACAAAAGGCATTCTAAAGCTTTTCTGCTAGTTAACGATTTTAATGAACAAAATAATAATTATTACTTTATTATAATCTGAAATTTGCTTGCTCCTATTTTCAACATCAGCAGAGATGCTTATCTCTAATATTGATTATTATAATAACTCTCAATAATCAACAACTTACGTTGCCAGAGCTCACCAATGTTACAATATGTCAAAGGCTCATTTGACTAAAAGACACAAAATAAGTTATTCATTCACATAATACTTTTATGCCTTGAGGTCATAGCAACAACTCCATTAACTTACGAGACATGCGACATCTCCTTTTTTGTACAAGTTTGCTTCCTTAAATTTTTCAACATTCATACCAATAGTACGAGCAACATTATCCATAATAGATTCAATGATGAATATAGCAGGAAGACGACCTAATAATATCATTAAAGGCTGTTACCCCACTTTATCAAATGCAAAAATAATTTCAATGCTAAATAAAATATAGAAATGGCTTATAGTTATAGACTTTCACCATAGACATTACATGCTCAAGTGAAAATTATGATTACTGGCAATCATATAGCGATAAATTTATTAAAGCATACCTGGAGCTCTTGCAGCAATATTACTGGGAGTACTGGTTTTACATGAAGTTCCATTTAATGACCAGTTTTGACACTTGTAAGCTACAATGTGCATGTAAAAAAATTTGAGTCAAGAGGTGTGAGATACACAAACAATAATTTTTATATTTTTTACTATTGTCAATAGAGTGAACTACAGACTCCATAGAATTTTCATTATCATTGCAACCAGAATTATTATAAATGTCAATTTTTATTCCATTTAGTATTCCTTCCCTGCTGCAACCAACCTATAATTATTGACAATAGAGACCATTTTATGCCTCATCAGTAGATCTATTGCTCTTACAGTGTATTTTGCATAAAAAGGATACCTTTTTCCAATCATTTTCATGTTAGTTTCCAGGTCCATATGTAACCTCACTGGCCTATTAACAAACAGACACATTATGATCACTTTATTTTCTCTCTACCTTCTAGTGATACTAGCAGCTAGAGAGCAAGCAGCTGCTACAAGAGCAGCGTGACTGCTTTTAGCTCCATAAGCACCACCAACTCGTTTAATCATCACTGTAACTCTGAAAGAAAGATGTAAATGAATAAAATCATCAGAAGATTTAATTGGTAGATAATTTATTATGAACATTGGTATTAGCAAAATATTATGCATCACTCTTGTAAATAATACATCAATGATATTAATTGGTAAAAAAATATTATTACTTGTTGTCTGGTATACCAAGCACACTAGCAACAGCAAGCTGTGCAAACCATGCCCACTGGCTTGAACTATACACTGTATAACCATCATCTTCTGGTATTACAAATGAGGTCTATTTGAAATAGAAAAGCAAAGCGATGGTAATGATAGAAAAGTTTACATTACTTGAGTCTCCATTGTAAAATGATACTGTGCATCACATGAAATGTCACCAGTAACAACATGATCTGACCCTTTGATAGCACCTGTAATAATGTAACATAATGTACTCACCAAAGTAGAATTTTAGAATGCACCAGACCTGGGGTCAATTACAACTGAAATTGTAATTAAAGGCTCAATTACAATTGTAATTGGGGCTTAAATCGAAACAGAATGCAATTGAAATTTTCATCAAGATTTCATTTTCATAGTGTACTGACTACTGACTCAGCAAGGAAAATATTCTCAATCTACTTCTGTAACATAACATTATATGATGCACTACACATGTGGATGGAAGTGTGGCAATCAGGGTTCCCCAGTATAGTGCTCAGCTACTTGCCAGCTCTTGAGGTGTGCAATTTAGTTTGCTCAGTAGAGCTTTGTAAAACCTGAATACATGATTATTTGCTAGGAGAGAATTCTTCATTTATATAATTTTTCTGATACATATGCTCTGATGCTGTGTATCTGGTACAGTCAAAATTGAATTTCATAAGTTACATCAAAAGGCATACATGCACTATAGCAGTATTTGTTAAGTTCAATTTAGCATGCTTTGTAGGAAAACCCTGGTGACAATATGTTATTTTACTTCTATGACACAACCAGTACTTCCACAGTTTAACAGCAGTCTAATTCTAATTCTAATTGAATCTATTTGGCAATTAGATGTGTAATTGTAATTGAGGCTTCATAATTGATCCCAGATCTGGAATTGCACATGCAGTTTACATTTAAGTCAATATATGCACACAAATGTAAACAACATACATGTACAAGTACATACCATCAGCATCTCCAACAGTTACATTAGGTTGCTGGTCGTAGAAAGATTTGGCATCAATAGCATCTTGTATAGTGAGTATCTGTTTCCCTAGATTCTGGTAAGTAAGAGTGACAGCTTTGGCCATTTTCAGTGCATGTTCTTGAGTATCAGCCAGTGCTAGTGCAACTGCTTGACCAGCATAATCTGATACATCAGTAGCAAATACCTAAATTTATAAGTAATTACATGTACATCAATGAGTCAATATTCATAATAAACTGACTAATTCAGGGTAACCACCTAAGGCATGCATGAAATCATTATTTCCATTCTTTGGAATGTCCTTAGCAGAAACAATTGCTACAGCTCCTTCCATTGACTGGAAAATGAACAAATTGAGAGCTAATTCATTTCAAAAACATTTACCATTGCTGCTGTTGTGTCTATTGACAAAATTTTTGCATTGCCCTATGATAAAACATACATACCGTAAATCGGGAAATTTTCGTTTTAAAAATATTTTCACGGTTGAAGTGACCCGCGAAATTTTAACACACGAAATATTTTCTACAATGAATAATAAAAATACCGGAATTATTCCAACGTGCAGCGGTGCAAGCACGAGGCTCTTCTAAAAGCCCGATGAAGGCCTGAAGCTCTCACCTAAGAGGCTCATTGTCAGTTTCAGTCCTCTCACGAGCAACTTCCATAGAATAGCTGTCCATCGTTATCAAGAGTTAGTAGCTACCTGTCCAGTTTATGACGCATTTAAAATTTTTCAAGTTGAAAAAAATTCGCGGATTGGTCAACCAGCGAAAATAAAACACTTTGAAAAAACTTCACGCTAATTATTTTTAAGATGAAAATTTCCCGATTTACGGTATACATGTATGGTATATAAAAACAGAATATCACTGAATACTTGATTAGTTAGTATAAATGCTGCAGCCAGTTCTCCAGGGCGATGTGGAATGTCAGTAGTATACTCTGCCTCACCTGAAGCCTAGATAAATGACATTAGCTATAAAATAATTTTTGTAAGTTAAGCAAATTTTAGCTTTGTTCTTCAAACCACATAATTTATTTTCCCTCTTAATATTTTCCTTAAAACCCCAAATACCTGCAAAGTAGCAGTCAGTTTAGGGAGAGGCTCATTAACAGGATACTTGCTGGGATCAGTACTGTATGACTGGGTACCTTGGGACACTGGACGCACATAAGGCATAGCTGCTGACTGGTAGAGTGGATTAACATTAGAAATACCAATAGCTTGAAGATAAAACTATTAAAGTAATAAAAAACTAGAGGTAATTTAAGAAAGGAAAAAGCCAAGAGATATTAAATTACAAACCACACATACCTTATAAAACAAGCTAAGAGCAAGGCTCTTCCTATAACTAGGACTAGCTGATACAGGTGGGGCATTAGGTTTGATCTCATTAGACAGCTCTGTATAGCTCCTT
>NW_003546628.1:22535-25059 GCF_000090795.2 Amphimedon queenslandica | reverse complement strand
GAGTGACAATATGGTATCTGGAGTGATACTATTACCTGTAATACAAAAATCACTATCATAAAGATTAATTCAATGCATTACTTTCTTGTTCATATCCAAGTTCAAAAAGTCCCACAAGGGATATTCACCAGTTCCACCAATATGAGCTGTTGGCATAATTATTCATGAATATAGATAATAATAACTGACCTATAGTAACTGTAGCACCAGCTGCTTCCATTATAGTGAACACATCAGAAGGAAAGTTATCATGATTATGAGTCAACATCAAATTGCCAGCCCACGTTCCTACCTACATTTGTACAGTACATGGGAACAATTTTAATTATAAATTAAACATCAATGAGCTTACATTTCTCACTGGAACATTGGCAATCTATAAAAATAATTTATATACTGCTAGTGTAATAATTGCAATGTACTTTCTTAAGATGATCAGTTAATGGTTTGAAACTATTAGATTTGTCCCTATTACTCCATAGTATATCAATCAAAGCATTAATTGAAGCACCAGCACCAACACTGATATGTGTATCTTGTACCTAATAAGTATAAGAGAGTGAGATAATACTTTAAAGGTAAATATGTATTAATACTCACATCAACAAAGTGCAAGTCTTGCACTGAGTTAAGTTCAATATAAATATCAAACTGTGCTGATTCTTTAAAAACTCCTATACAACACACAATAAATAAATATCAAATCAAAATGGAATTGGTATTAAAAGAGAAAATAATTCTTTATAATATAAAAAACTAGTTGTACCTTTCCCAGTATTTCCACTAACAAATTTAATGCTAGCACTGAGGTTGGCTTGATAAATATCAAATACTTCAGAAAGTTTCGTAGGTTGATACCTGATGGGATCAGCAGTGCTACGAGACTGAGTACACCAATTATTGGATTCTTTTTTTGCAGGACATGATGAACACTTAATAAGATTAACATCCTGTTAATATAAAAAGACAAAAAATTACAATAAAGAGAAGAGCAGATAAAAGAAATGATAAAAACAAACAAGACAATAAAAAGGATACCTCAATATCAGTGATTTGAGTCTCAATTGAATCAACTGCAAAAGATTTCATTGCATCCAAAATAGAGCGATAACCTAATGGCATGTAACATTTACCAAGGTAACATTATACTTTTACCTGTGCAACGGCAAATATTTCCATCAAAACTGTCCTCAACTAACTGCTTTGTAGGTTTGGGGTTTTCCTGAAGAAGACTAAAGGGAAAAAAATAGTACAATCTATAAACGTCTATCTGTACCTGTACATGTTCATGACCATACCAGGTGTGCAGTAACCACATTGTGTACCATTCAATTCGGCAATCTTCTTCTGTAATGGATGAAAACCTTTTCTTGAGCTAAGAGAGAAAGAAAGAGAATAAGAAAAAGACACAGTAAGTAATGCAGGATATGGAATTTCTAATTCCTGTACGTATAGAATACGGTTACCTTCCAATTCCTTCAACTGTAGTAACTGAACATCCATTAATGGAATACAAAGGACACAAGCACTAGTAGCATAATAAAAATAATAATCTATATATATAAAGATAGGTGCTTTTCTTACAGAATTAACAGCTATTGTGAGTAGTTTTTTGGTTAAAAGGTCAGTTTTGGTGAGAGATACTACACAACACCCACAGCCACCCTCACTACACATTTTCTTAGTCCCAGTTAGTCCAGGCTGTGATCTTATCCAATCATTCAGGCTTGCTTGAGAACTGGGACCATTTAATTCCACCTCCTTTCCATTAAAAGAGAAGCGTATTGTCTTTAGTGGACCATCCATTGCTCGTTCCATTGTCTATGGAAATGCTGAGCTGGCCAGCCTAGGGATGAAGACAATGAATATAGTCCAGTCCAGGAGGTCTGCTCATGCTGCTCTTTGAAGCAGGCTCAATTCGGCATTATTGTTGCCTGGCCTGGATAAGTGGATGTCCATGCTTGAGAGGGCGTGGTCTGAAGTGTAGGAGCTGGAGGAAGAGCCGGAGCTAGAACAAATCAAGTTTCCCTCATCAGAGCCTTCATCTCTTATTTATCCATCATGCTGTATGGTTAGTAATGTAAAATAATAATTAACACAAAGATCCATTTTATAAATTTTTTTATTGAGGGTCATGGCAGGGCATGAATTTTTGTAACTATCACGATGATTGATGAATGATTTAATTTTGCTGTTTTTTGTTCATCATAAAAATGCACAATTTAATTTTTAACCCTGCACTCACTTGCATGCCTACACTAGTGATGGGCGATATGGCCAATTTTCTTAATTTTCGATAACGATCGATAATGGACTTTTTCAGGAAATATCGATTATTAACGATACGATAACCACACCTTATTTTGGGGGTGTGTCAAGGGTGTGGCTAATGATTTTTAGCACAGATATAACTACTGGACATCAGAGAAGTTCATTTCCTAATCATTTCCATGCTCCTGAGCTTGGTTCTCTTCCTATTGAAGTAGGCTGAGCTAACAACTGGTCAGTTGCTTCTTTCCTGCAG
>NW_003546628.1:0-22480 GCF_000090795.2 Amphimedon queenslandica | reverse complement strand
CGATAAGAATCGATATATCGCCCATCACTAGCCTACACCAGCTAAATAAAATTAAATTTTGTTCTGTTAACAAAATATAAATCTCGAAAACCTTTTGGTATTTTACTTTATAGTTTACCGGTAGCAAAACCTCTCTGAAAATAATTAGTTACAAAAACCTAGGAACCAGAAGCTTATTGTTTAATAGGAAGGAGATTTTGCAATCAGTCACTCAAAATTACTAAATTCAAAACCACAAATCAGTATCTATGGTTATGCTGTTATTTTTTATACCAGTATGTACAAAAATTGCCAAATTGAAAATAGACAAATGCTTTTTATAGCACAAAAAAGGTGTTATACTGCATAGAGCTGTTGCACAGATGTAATCAACGGGGTAGGCGGAGCTTCCTGTCGGCCATCTTGAGTAGCAAGAATGTACACGCAACGAATGGAGGAATGCAAACAAACTGCGATTTTTCATCAAAGAGATATCATACTTGGCTGTAGAATATTATAGAGACTTCTTTACTCAATATCTTCATCTCCTACCTTGCATTAGCCTGGAATGTCAACTGCAGAATTTATTTAAATTTTTTTCTCCATTCCCCCATTCATTCTTGGCCTTCTTGCCACCCAACATGGCGGACAATTTAGCTCAATTTTAGCCACACCCTCCCGTTGATTACTTCCGTGCAACAGCTCTATAGTCTAGCCTTTTAACTCAGTATTTTTTCAAATTTTAGCAATTTGCTGAAGTTTTTATAAATTATAAAAATTGAATTTAGCCAGGCTATAGTCTCGCGTAGCCAGACCACACCCTCCAGGCATGGAGGGTGTGGTCTGGCTACACGAGACTAGCCAGGCTACTGGTATTGTATGATCTTTCCTTCTCTAACTTGAGTTCTCTTCCTTTATTCCATTGCCTGTTTATAATTCTCATAATTTATTTCATATTATACATATTTCACATAGACATTAGACATAACATACTATCCTGATCATAATCATAATCACACTATACAAAATGATTTATAATTGGTGAGAGCAATATTTTGATAGATTTAGTGAAAATTAATTGGCATATTTTATATTGAACTACATTTGAGCATGCCCAAAGTGAAAGATTTATATTCATGATAACTGCCAATTGCCAATATTAATTCCTCTCCAATACATTGTCTTGTATTTGTAATTAAGATTGTGATTTTGATTGTGCCCACCCACTTGTTCTATGTACCATATAACGCTTTAATTTGGCGGAGTTTTATTTTGGCGATTGGCGGTTTGCAAGCAGAATCGCCAATATTGAAACTGCCAATCATTAATGTGCATGCTCAGTAATGCACGTGTACACAAAAATTGCCAAATTAAAAACCGCCAATTACAATTTTACAGCAAAATCACCAAAATAAAGCACCGCCAAAATAAAGTGTTATACGGTAAATGCTTTTATGCTTACATTAGGGTTTCCCACAGAGTTTTGACACAGTGCTTATGCAGACTCTTATCAGTGGATTTTAAGTTGCTACAAGATTTGACAAAATAATAAATACCAGGGCATTTTTTCAAAAATTTCTAGGAGAGAATTTTCAATTTTTATAATTTTTTTATTCATATGAGATATACATGTACAAGTTTATGTGCTGTGTGGAAATTTTAGATGATTCCAATAAAATTTGAATTTTTGAAATAAATTTTAAAATTATTCAAAAATCTTGCCAAGACCCTGTACTAGGTCTTTGGCCAAATTTTTTCCAAAATGACTAGAACTGCATGGAGAGAAATCTGAACATGTACATTTTTATTTTGTTTAGTAAGTTTGAACTGATTTCTGACCAAAGTTTTATTTTTTGAAAAATTTATAGTTACTCAAAAATTGGGCAAAAGTCCTTGTACTATAGAATTGGTCTTCAGATAATTTCACGAAAAATAACAACGAGAGAACTTTTCATTTTTATGCATGTGTGTAGCAAGTTTGAGCTCAAAATTTCATTTTTAAAGTTGCTATACTGTAGACTATGTAATACCATAAATCTGGCTTATTTTGTGTTAAGGTAATTGAGTTAACACATATGAAATAAGTGCATGTACATTTAACACATATACACTCATACATGTACATAGAAAGTACTTGCACTAGTGCTCATGTACATGTATATAAGTATTAAGTAGTAGTTAATACATGGGGCTGCATGTGCTATCTGATTTATTAGCACAAGCTTGAGGTCAAGTGCAGTATTTTTAGTAACGAGACCTGATTTACTTTATTATCTATGACTTGACTTGATGATCAATCAAGCGCTCCCTCTGCTTATAGCTATTGCTTCATCAGAGTGGAGCTAGTGTGATCGTGATTCATTTTTGATTCATGATCAAAATTTTTTTGGAACTTCTGACCTACCGGTATATGTTCACTATTGAACCTGAAAAGTCAAAGTTCAACTCCCTGCTCAGTTTGGAGCTGTATGACTCATACTGCTCCAAATTGATGTCAGAGTGGCGATAAATCATATGTTGCACCGGGCCTCTTTTCTCCCATGCATTTCTATGGAAGAAACAATGTGATATTGCTACTCTCCTCTTGCTCTTTATGCTCTATCTGTTTATCACCATTGATATTCCTTTGATCTCTAAGTCAGACATATACAATAATAATATTTATTTCATTTGAAGCCTCATAATTTGTCCTAGTTGATACATTGGGGATGGGTTATGGCCTGAGGTGGTATAACTGTTAGCCACTAAGTAGGGCTAGGCAAATTATGCTAGCATAATTTGGAGCATAATAGGGCAAGTTATTATGCTGGCATTATTGGAGCATTATGGGTCAAAATTTCTAGCCCTACATTGTATACCCCTGACCACATGATTTCAATTTAATATGGCAGGTGGTACAATGTACTAGTACAACAACCTGACTGCTTAGTACCCACCTATACAAGTGTGGTGAGTCCAATGACTTAGATTATTCTATTTTCCAGTGACTCAAAATCACTGGAAACATTTTCAGATTCTGGCATTATTACAATTTTAACAGATGCATGTACATGTAACTTGATAGTCGATATTTGAGCAAAGCTTAAAATATTAGCATAATAATGAGCATAATTGGATTCATTTCAAAGCATAATGACAGAATTTGGAGTAGTGCCCAAAAGCATAATAGGCAAAAATTGTACAAAGCCCTACCACTAAGTTTATACACACAATCTGTATAACAAGGCTGCAAAAGTTGTGGCAGCCATTTTTTGGAGGGGTGAATCCTACTTAGTAACGCTACCGCATTACTAATAGAGACATACTAAATTTAGAATGGCTAATACTTTTGCCTTTGAATATGTTATATTGGGATAAATAGGCAGCATAAATATGAAAATTGCCAACATCATTCTGTTCTTTAGAACCATTGAATATAACCCAATTTACAGTACTTTTCAGCTCATTAAGCATGTTATGTGGGAAACCCTGATCAAGAATTACTTGGAGAGAATTTTCGGTTTTTATAATTTTGTCTGATTTATGTACATGTTCTTGTGTTGCATAGAAAGTTGAGCTGATTCTGATAAAAATTATGAATTTTTGAAGTCACTCAATATTTGCAATGGACAAATTACAATTTTTGGCCAAATTTTATAAAGTGGCTAACAGAGAATTTGGAACTTTTTATAACTTTTTGATACATATACATGTTAGTTTTGCATAGAAAGTTTGAGCTGATGTAATCAAAATTGTATTTTGTTATGAAATTTTGAAGTTGCTTCAAAAGCCATGCATACATCTACACGTACAATTGCAGTGCTTGTTAGCTCATGGAGCATGCTATTTGAGAATTTGAGTATAATTTATGCATATACATGTACAAAGATCAGATGGTTCATTGGCTTCAGCGGAGCAACTTTTTGTAGCAACGCTTTGTAGCCTGGCAAACACTAAAATATAATTATGAAAGTGACATGTATCAGTCGTAATAAATTGTACTTGAATTTTTCACAATTATTTTAAGTGAGGTGGGCATAATTGTTATTTAATGATTCTGGTTATGCAATCGCCAATGTAATGCCTATTAATATCATGTACTTAATTTTGGTACATTATGTGTAGTTCTATGTGATGCAGTCATAAGTGCTGTATAGGCAAATGGTAATGTGCATTAAGTTTAACTTGTAGATTAGTAACTATATTGATTATATACAGGTACTTTTGTTGAGATGCATACCATAAAATGATGCTAGCCAGGGCTTTTAAGGCTAGACTTGATCACTTGTTGGACACTTTCTGACTTTAAGCAGGGCCGGCCCTGTTAAAGAAGCCAGTATTGTAATAAGAATCTTTTTAAAACTTGTGTCCTTCCATTGTACCTAAGTAAGCACTGTGTATAATTGGTACTGGTAATTGCATATTTTCTGAACAAACTTTTATTTTAAAATTTTGTGTAGCATGCAACCATAAGGATACTGTCAGCAAAACATGACAATGTTATTTGTTTTGTATCATTGCAAGCATGCTTGTTATTATTAGTAGACATGAAAGTACCAGTAATTTCAATGCTTATACTTATACAATACATGTACATGAGTAGAATAGCAGTTCCCATATATGGTGAAAGCATTTGTAAACATAATATATCACAAACAAGCATAATAGAACTAGAATTTATAGTGTCATCTTATCTGGGATAGAGCAGGTTATACCTAGTTACAGTACTGGTTTGATTGTTGCTTACTGATTATTCTTATTCTGTGATTGAGTAAAGCGTATGTTTATTACATTTAGCATTATAGTCTTTATGTGTCATCTATATCATCTTTGTCATATCACATATAGTCATATGTCATCTTTTTCAATATCTTATTTTAATTTAGTTGAAAACATGTTTATTGAAGGTTGGCATAGTCATTAAACTTTAAGTGTATTTATTGGCCTGATTTCAGGCCACGCAAGATATATTGGTTATGATTATCATAACCAACTTGTCGTGTGTGCCGCTTGGAATGTAAATATACCTTATAAGGAAAGTATAAGGGGTGGTTATAGTTATAGCTAGAGCAATGGAAAGGGAGGCAATGGAGAGTAAGGATATTATTGTTCAATAAGACTTAGCTATACTCTTCTTTTAGGTGTCCTTGATCTTTACAGGCAGGAACTAGATATGAGAGACCTTGCTGGGAGCCACCTTGAAGTGGAAATTTCTGATGTGCAGGATTTTATTAAGATTCTTGATGATAACTGGTTTGAGTTTGGGACACATATGAATGTGGACATGCATAAATTGAAAGAAATCAAGAGCAGCCCAGATATTATGACAGACAAAATTATTTTGCTCCTTGACCATTTAGTGAATCAAGGAGTTACTTATTTGGAATTCATTTACGGTCTTTATCAATCAAAGGCTGGTGTTTTAGTTGTGCGTAAGGTACTTGACATAGTGCAGAAAAGGAATAGAAAAGGTAATTGTGTTAAAAGTTACTTTCAAAATTTAATATTTAGTTGATGTAGGTCATGAGAAGAATGATCACGACAAAGTAATCATAAAAGTAATTTTGGTAGCATATTAAGTCTCATTTTAAAAATTAGAATGATGATCTGATTCATCAAACTGGGCATAAAGTTACATTTGCAGATGATGATGATCAAAGTAAAATAGCCGTAACTTGTCTACATGAAGTTATAAGTAACTATTTAGGTGATGTTCGATCACAAACAACTGAAACCAGTGGCACTGCCAGCGTTGAAACAATTACCTTTATTTGTGGTTGTGGGGAATGCACAATTGATCAATTCCTTACAGGCACAATAGGCTGTAAAAGTCCTGGAAAAAGCAATAGATTTCCTCTGCTTGATACCTCAAAGCTTGAACGATATGCACAGATGGAATTGATTGACCAGCTTAATACTGAAGCTGATAACATAGACCTGGAATTTAGTTCTTTAGTTACAGATATCTCGGATTCTTTCTTAACAAGAAATGTTAGCCTTGAAAGCATAAAAGTGTTTCTTTGTTCTTTGGAAAGTGTCAAAGCTCGTTCAACAATTGATGCTAAGTCAACAAGTTCAATTCCATTTGCTGAAAAAATAAAAGATGCTGAATCTATTTCTGACCTGTTTATCACCATGACCTCCGCTTGGTCATGGTTCAATATTCAGCTGTTTGATATTTTAATGAAAAAATTTGGAAATGCAGACGAAAAGTTGATGATCAAAGAATATGAGCTAAAATTAGCAAAGTTTTTAACCAGGCACACCTACGAAATGCCTTCTTCAATTCATAATCCTGACAAAATAAAAGGTTTTGCACAATTTTCCATTAAGCTATCTGATAAAATGAGAAAAGAAAAAGCTACTGAGATTCCAAAAATCCAAAGCAGATTTGCACGGCTTCTTGAAGTTAAATCTTATGCTGTGATTTTAACAACTATCAAGGAAGGATGTGTCGAGCTTTGTTTTCTAGTTCCAGAAGAAGTATCACAACTTTTTCCTCTCCCATTTGAAGCTATTAGTGAAATACGCAATATGGAATGGATGATCCTTAGTGTGAAATGTGGCAATCATGAAGAATTTATCAGAGAGGAGGAGGAGGAGGTAACTGTTATGATATTTGTAATAACAATTATCATTTTGTCATAGGTGGTTACCTCGAATATTGCTGAAGCACCAACAAATGGCAAGTTAACTTTAGATAAACATAATAACTAAGTGACATTGTGAATAAATAGAAACTGATGACAAACAGTCTGTGCTGAGTGGCTCATCAGGTGTCACTGGCTCAGTATCAACTGGAATAACTTCAAAAACTAGATCTACTGACTTGGGTTCCATTCCTTGTTCTGATCCTGGATATTGTAGTTCTGTTGATCCTAAATCTACTACTACAAATGAGAGACGTAAGTATTATGTTTTGAGTTGTTAAAAAAATTAATTAAAAAATAGAGAGAATGCCAGTAGTTATGGAAAATGAAGCATGGCTCCAGAAAATACAACGCCACAGAGGTATGTAATTTTTTTTGTATTATTCTAATTTTTTAAAGGAATTCATGAGGTGTGCCACTTGTGCATGCTATCAAATCCCACCAGTGAAGATTTATTGGATGACATGTGTTTCAATACTGATTTACATGATGGAGTCTATCCAATAGTCACTGTCACTTGGGATGAAGACTATCACATGATGCATCAAATTCGACCAATGCCTCAGCTTAGTCTTAATGGAGGATTTGCATTATGTAATGGAGAGTGGTGCAAGGGAGAAAAGTGCACTTTTGCTCACAGTGAACTTGAAAAAATGGCTTGGAATCACGAATTGAATCGGACAAAACGAAGTATGTCCATTGTTAATAATTTATGTTCTAAATTATGTACATGTAGCAGGCAACCTACCTCCAACAAGCCGACAAGTAATTATTTAGGCATATGCAGTCATATCAAAATAATTTTTTTATATTTAGATACGAGTATTGTTTGATGTCAGTAATCCTACTCCAGTTATACCACAACAGTCACCACAAACCCCTTTGATTTATGATCCTCGACAAGTCATCAGATTTTCTGTTAACAGGCGAGACAGTTATCATACCTACAATGCATGGAAGACAAAGTTTAAGGATAGGTTACACCGGACTACTTTAAAAGATGAAACTCTTGAAGCTGATCTCACTGCAGATAACTATCAAGATAAATTCTACAATCTCCTTTGCTTTGAAGAAATGGAACACATCAATTTGCTCACAAAAAGGTAGACATACAGGTTCATTATGATATAAATTTTATAATTTTATTTGCAGATGTGATGGTCGTTATGAATTCATTTTTGAAGGGCGTATTTTGTTACCAAAATTTTCGTATGAAAATCTTCATAATGTGGGCTACTTAAATGGCATTTCAAGTGATCGAATTGGTTATGCAACACAGTCTAGTGAATGCTTAGTTTTTGTTGATCGTCAAAATGAGAGAGATATTTGCCGGGCAAATATATTGAGCTTCAATTACAGCACGACAAGCAAGAAATTATACATTTCTTTTTCTGACAATGACATAAAGGAGTTAAAGAAAATGCTCGATAGTAGTAAAAGTGGAGTTTTTAATGTAGAATTTGAAGTCAAACATGGTTTTTTCAATTCATTGCATAAAGCAGTTGTGAATCTTTCTGATCACGTCATTCAAAAGCTTTTGCCTAGAAAAGAAGCATTTCAACCGATTGATATGTCTCATTTAAGAGGTGAATGCAAGCACAAATGGTTAGAAGTCAATGAAGAATGCCAATTAGTTGCACTTGATTCCATTGTATCAGCATCTTCAAATGTTCCAATTCTTGTGTCTGGCCCTTTTGGTTGTGGTAAAACCAGAGTATTAGCACGATCGGCTTTTGAGTTTATTGATAAAGGGCTAACATCAAATAAAACAACTCGTATTTTGATATGTGCCCATCACCCAGCCTCAACACAAATTTATATTACGAAGTATTTGCATCAGGTTTGGAGTAATGATGAGTTGTGGAGAAAATATGTCAAAATAGTTAGAGTAACAAGAGGCTTATTTGACAAGCATTCACCATTTAATGAACATTTTCGTAATCTTTCGACTTTTCGCAAAGAAGTTCAGCAGGGAATGTATTTGAATGAAAGGCTTTTAGTAGTAGTTACGACATACATGACATCACTTCAGTTGCTTAATGCCTTCAAAAATACAAAATTTTTTACACATGTATTGCTTGATGAAGCAGCTCAAGTCAGAGAACCAGAAGCTGTTGCTCCACTTTGTTTAGCAACCAATGATGCTAAAATTGTCATAGCTGGTGATCGGAAGCAGGTAAGAACTACAATCATCAGTGCATAGATTCATATTCAACTTACATTAATAGGTTGGACCAGCTCTTGAAGTTTTGGGAAATCAAGCTCATGAGAATGGATTAGCTGTCTCACTCCTTGAGCGGTTAGAGCAGCACTATAGTAAGAATGGTGATTCTGCAAGTTCTTATCTTAATAAACTCACTGACAACTATCGTTCCAACAAGTCAATAGTTCTCTTTTTGTCAAGTATTTTTTATGATGAGCCAATTACCACAAAGCTTCCAATAAAGCTTCATCACAAAACATCTTTTCCATTTGTTTTCTATTGCAGTGATGTCGACAGCATAATTAGAGCTCCTCAGGAGGCCACGTTTGAAACTGAAGCTATTGCAGTTTTGGGCCAAGTTAATTATTACAAGAAAAATGATTGGGATTTTTCTGAGTTGAGTATTATTGCACCCACAAGAAGCCAGGTATTTTATGCTGTAAATTACATGTTAAGTTACCATTACTGCATAGGTTAATGTTATTCGAGAAAAACTCAAAGGACCATTTGCAAAAATCAAAGTTTTGCCAACATATTTGATACAAGGTACGTGTGGCTTTTTGGTTCTTAAACTATATAATTATATTATGTTTAGGACATGAGTGCAAAGCAGTTTTTTTGAGTACAAGTGAGCCTCTTGAAAGTAATGGGAAAAGCAAAGATCCTTTAAAAAGTCTTTGCAATCCTTTTGTTTTTAACACTGCAATCAGCCGAGCACAATCACTTGTAGTAGCAGTTGGTAATCCATATATGCTTTTGAAAATAGAGGCTGGCACTGGAAACTCTCGTCGGCATTGCTGGAGAGAATATTTAAAACAGTGCTTTGAAAAGAATACTATTTATTTTCAAAAGTCTTGCCTAAAGCAAAGAGGCAAAGTTTTAGATGATCTTAGAATGACTTTTATTACAGCTATGAAACAGTCTAAAAATGCCAATGGTCAAAGAACTCATTCATCCATGTTTTCATCTTCTAAAAGGACAATGGTTGCATCTCCAGTTCAAGCCACCCAATCTTTGGTTTCATGTTTAAAACGACAACCGTCACTACAGAGACAAAACAGTCCTTCCACAATGTCATATGCAAGTGCCGTCAAATGTGGTCTCAAAGGTATAATTTTATTCATAGTACAATTTTATATAATTTTAATACAGAAACACCTCCTAAGAGAAATGAAAAGTTTAGAAAGTATGAAGATGAAGAAATGATCAATGTGAGTGATGAAGAAAGTGATTCTCATCAGTTTGATGAAGACTTACTATCAAGGATGTAAACAATACTGTAACATCAATAATAAATCTATTTTTATGCAATTTCAATTTGTTAATAATTTGTAGCATTCATTGTTGAATAAGCAGAATGCTATCTAGCTAATAAAAATGTTTATTTTGAGATCTACACTGTTATCTATGAAGTTATCTATGCGATGCTAATAGATCTACTTCTGGAGCCACGCCCTAACAATGACTCGACAGATTTAGGCTAATCAAAGGAGTAGATCTCCGAAATCCAAGGCTGAATCATGGTCTTGCTCTATCTATAGCTCTTGGTTGACATTCTTTTTTATTTTGTAAGTTATGTTTTTAAAAGTACATAAAACCAAAAGGCATGATCTAGCTTCAATAATTATGGAGATGCTCTCTTTCTTTCCCTCGGGGCAGCCTGCTTAATTCTTATCCATTTTTTATGAATCATAATAATATTCATAATTATTGTGATAATAATCTAGCACTCGCCGGTATAGCCATAGAGATATAGCCTCTATAGATTAGTCTATATAGATCTACTGTCAGTTACTGTAAAAGGGTCTATGGTTACTGTGACCTGTTTTAATTTAACATTATTTTACTTTTATTGTTACAGTTTAACAAGGAATGGCTGTGTACCAAAGGATTCAAGATACATATGAACCTGCTCTCGTCTGTATCAGTTGTTTTTATCCGCTTGACACTGCTCTTTACATTATTGGTTGCAGGAGACCAGATATTCATCAACCGCCGTATTGTTGCTGGGCTATTATACAAGGAGGAGTTCTAATATTATTACTGGAAAGTGTTCATTACAGTAGTCCAATTCACTATTTTCCTGAAAGGCATGATCTTATGCATGGTCATAGTGCAATTGATTTCCAATTTATGTTAAATAAAGAAAGGACCTTACACCTTCCTGTAAGTCAAGATAATGGTATGGTAAACTTAATTGTAATTAAATATACCATAATGTGCAAAAATGGGCAGGTGTTTAGGCCTCGTTTACACAATGACGCTAGCCTAATCTGTATTGTTTTTGCTATTACTGTTTTCAGGTGTTACACTAATGCAGCAGCTACGTTTTCATCAGATTTTATCATTTTAAAAATAGAATTATCCGTTTTGGTATTTGTTTTTCTTTTGTTCGGATTTCATATGCGTTTTCTTGTGTTTTAGTGTAAACAAGACCCTTATCTGACTAAAAATATATCCATTTTACTTTAAAATGTAGTCATGTAAACCAGGCCTCAGTTTTGTGACAATAGAGGGAGCCATAAATATTTCAACAATACGTGCCAGGATTGACTCATTAATTAAATTTTTAAAATTAATTGAAAATTCAGTAAACATGACTTAGATTCCATAGTTTGCTCCACCAGCTCTAAATATTGGAAGAGATTAATATTGGCAATGTGTAAGCAATAGAATTTTTCATTTTCCTTTATTCTGAGCATGCTCAATGAGTGAAAATGACACATATGGCTCGTAAATTGCCATTATAAAATTTGCCAATTGCAAAAGTTTCAACTAATTGCCAAATATAACTCTCACCAATATTTCTGGTTGTGGTAGTATTAGTAGCATTTGTAACCACAATTCCCAGTGCACTTTTAGCATACAAGCAGCCAAACCAAACAACCATCTCTTGTCCTTAATATTTGCTACACAATCACCACATTATAACAAGCATTTGAACGTTAATTGTTTGTGGCATGAATACAGTGTACTACATGTATGCTATTATCAGCACTTTTTATTATGTATTGGCTATGCGGCTATGTTCTGTTGTACCTATATAATGTGCATAAATCTATAATTTCACCAAACCACAAAGGGGGTTTTGGGGGGAGATTTTTAGGGCATAGTTCAATAATTGTTGCTGTCAAGTGAAACCATAACGCTATTAATAATTTATGTCATGACTCATAACTACTTGAGTCATAAAATATGCATTGTAAATGATTATGTTTTCAGTATAATAAACTCTAGCCCGTATATAGTTTAGTGAGTTAGAATGGAAGCTAAGCAGATTCATCTATTTCTAGAAAGAACCAGATACCAAAAGTTTACATAGTTCATACAGGGAATTTCAACCTTCATATGATGACATGAAGCTACCAATCACAACAGACCACTATAAATCAAAGTTCACTGCCTTGCTCTATTATGAAGAGCAGGAACGCATTGGACTATTAAAGAAGAAGTGAGTTTAAGCATAATCATTGTATTGAGTAGTATTGTGTCTTATTTTTTAGGTGTAATGGTTGTTTTGTCTTACAAAAATGTAAACCACCTTTCTTAAAAGGTGATGAAAGGGGCTATTCTCCTAATTTCTATTGTCTACAAGGAATGTCATCAGCACAGATCATGTATGCAACTCAAGCCAGTGATCACCGTGTTACTATTAGCATTGGTCAGCACAACTATGTAGCAACTATTCTGAGTTGTAATTATTCACTTATTGATGATAAGCTATACATTTGTTCCAATTGCAGCATTGTAGTTCATTCCTTTTTAAGAGTGAATGTATCATTTGAAGTTGATCACCATTACTTTCATAGTCTCATGGATGGAGTTAAGAGGATTAGCTCAAAAGTATTACGTCGTCTTATACCCACACCAGAAGATTTTAAAAGCCCTCCTAGAAGTATTAGCATTGACATTAGGAGACAACCATATGGTGGGATTGATCTTGATCTTGAGCAGATTCCAGCATTAGAAGCAATACTCAGTAACCAGTGTTCAGCTCCTGTACTTGTATCTGGTGCTTTTGGTTGTGGTAAGACTCGTCTTCTTGCTGTGGCTACAGAATGTTTCTTCAGAGAGCATCGTGAGGCTGGTCACCATTCACCTTGTCGTATTTTAATTTGTTGTCATCATCAACATTCTGCTGATTTTTTTATGGAAAATTATTTTAACAAAATGCTTTCACACAGCAAATACCCATGGCCTGTAAAAGTTTTACGTGCTACAAGCTCACGGCATCACGTTGATTATTCTAATTGTGTTCAAGCAATTGATTTTGATATATCACTATACAGACGTGAAACCGCCTTTCTATTGGTCACAACATTTGGAGGAGCACTAACGATATCCAGGAAAAAGGTTGAGCCTGATTTCTTTACTCATATTCTAATTGATGAGGGAGCTCAGACTCGTGAACCTGAAGCTCTTAGTCCATTTCTAATGGCAAATAAGAATACTCGTATTGTTATTGCTGGAGATCATCAACAGGTATGTTGTATTGATTGAAATATGCACGTACATATGTACTGTTATTGTAATTTTTGTTGTGATTTGATTAATTTGGTTGATTAGCAGTTGAGGATAACAATAATTTGCAGCAGAATTTTGACAGCATGTCCTATAATACATGCAAAAATGTGATGCTTTGCCTGGTTACAATCAAAATTAACAAAGGAAGAGAGTGTTATTATCACTAAATCACTATATTTACATATTTACCTGCATGCAGAATATTTTTAATATCTGAATGGTATGCATTCTAACCTAATACATGTATTTTGTATTTTTCACTAAACTAGTCATTTCATTCATTTGTGAATTTCTAAGCTTTATTGGCATAATTATTATTGTGCTATTTAACATTTTTTGAATGACTTGATGCAATTTGCCAAGGCTTGACTGCTAAAAACATTTTAACAGGAATTTTTTTGATAGCACATACTTGCCTATTATGTCATTGTAGGTTGGACCTCAACTTCTTGTTCTTGGTAAAGCTCCTCAGCAGTTTGGTTTATGTGTGTCACTGTTGCAACGATTACTAGAGAAGTATAAATCTATTGGAGACATTAGCAAGAGGAACACTCCATCATGGAATATTAATTATCGCTCACAAGCTGACCTTTTGGAGTTACCTTCTAAGTTATTTTATAACTCAGAGCTGAGAGCTTGTGGCAGAGTACCATACCACCTCAAGGCTCCTTATCCTTATGTTTTTATATGTTCCAGTTTTACTAATGATATTCCAGTTGATGCTCAGTGTGCTGTAGAGGCTGATAGACTCCTTCAAGCAGTGCAGCTACACAGTGACAAGTTCAAAAGCTGGGAACTAAAAGATACTTGCATTATGACTCCAAGTTTGAAACAGGTATACTTAAGTATGATTTGTTGATTTGATTACCTTAAGGAGACAATTATTAGCGTGTACTATTTTTAGCGATTTTCATGGTACTGACATTTGGCTGGTACTTAATTTAGCGTTTTTTTATCATTTGGTATTAATAACTACTAAAGAATGTAAAACATTTGGGGCGAGCCTAAGCAAGCTATAGATCATGTGCTGTGATCTTTATGTATGAGCAAGCAAAGCGATTGCACAAGTCTAAATACAGTACATCTTGTTGCATTAATCTTGCTTAAATTGCTTCAAGCTTCATCACTGACTCTGCTCCAAAAATGTAAAGCTGAACAAGGAAGATTGTCATCTGCTTTGTCTAAGTCTTTGGACAGCAGTTCAGTCTTATTTTACTGACTGTTTGCTGCAAATAAGCTCAGAGTTGCTGACAGCTGCCATTTTATTCATTGTGACCACGCCCACTTTTAATGAAGTTATTAAAGTTAGCAAACTTAAGTTAGCGATTTTTAAATTAAATACCCACAAACAATTGTCTCCTTAAGGTATACTTTTAAATGCAATGTAATTACTGTAACAAAAATAATGCTATGTATGTGTACTTTGTAATTGATAGGCAAACCTTATTAAAAGACTGATAAAAACAAAATTCAGGAGTTTGATTGGTGTCAATGTCATCACCAGTTATCAAATGCAAGGTAATTAATACAGTTTGTGTTTCATTAAACATTTCTCTCCTTAATAGGACAGGAGTATCGTATGCTTTTCATGAGTACTGTTGAAAGTTTAGAGCCCAATGGTCGACCATTTGATCCATTAAAGAGTTTTTGTAATCCAGCACTATTTAATACAGCAATCACACGCTCTAAAAGTCTTGTAGTAGCTGTAGGTAATCCTCTTGTACTGCTATTGTCTGAAGCTACTATGGATAATCTTAAATGGTGCTGGAGAGAGTTCATTTCAAGATGCCTTCAGAATGAAACATTCAAAAGTACTCCTGACTGTGTCCAGTTTGAACAAGTAAAAGTACAGTTCTTTGACATGCTGAAGTGTGATAATCCAGCTGGTAAGAATTTTTGTTTTATTTTCTGATGTTATTTTTGTGTAGACATGATAAAAATTTTCCAGAAGAACATTTATTCCCAGAATTGTTGCACAAAGTCTGCACATGTGTCCCCTTCCCTGATATCTACTCCACAAATAATGCACTCAACTCGAACATCCAGGCAACAGTCGTCATCTACTCCATCTTTTGTACCACAGTCATGTCATCTATCACAGGTTGCGAAGCAGCCATCTCCTCAAGCCAGTCAAGAGTCATCTTTTCAAAATGAAGCAGTGCAATCATGGACACAAGTACTACCTTCTCCTCAAGCAAGTAAAAAGCAACTTACTTTTTCACCACAAGAAGCAAAAATGCAGCAATCTTCTTCTAAACAACAGCTTCTACAGCATCCAGTTAAGCAGCAGCAGTACCCAGTAGTTGAACAAGAGACACATTCTAAAATAGAACATCAACAAGTTTATACAGCCAAGCAGGAGAAATCATCTAAACGAAAAAGGTCGTCACGAAGAAAGAAAAAAGGACATGTAACTGATTCTCTACTTCTATCAAAACAAGCTGGTACAAAAAATCTGTCTTCTCAAAAATCATTATCTACAGTTGAGCAGCAAAAAGGAAGTAATACAGCTGTACAGTCTAAGGTAGGGCCACTAGTCCTTCAGCAGTTACCAACTGCCTCACCTCAACAGCAAAAACAATCTCCATGGAAACCACTTGAACCTGTTGTTCCCATTTCATTAGAATCTACAACAACAGCTTCAAAATCATCACAAGTTGTCAGAAGTAGTCATAATCATCTCTCTTCACAATATTCAGAACCTTTACAAAATCCTAGAAATATTACAATGAGTTTCTTTATTAGTCCTGAATTAGAGGCAAGTTTATATACAGTCCCCATGAAGAATCAAATGTATCATTCTAAGACTCCCATTACTGACGGTAAAGATAATGTTCATTTTTTTATAATTATTATATATTTTGTTTTCGTGTTTTAGTGCATACAATTGAGAAGTCTATTTTAATGCACTCCTTCAAAAAGCATACCCACCACCCTATTAATAAAGATCTACTAGCTGCTACTTTAACTCGTAGCAACTATAAGGAGAAGTTTCACCAGTTATTGTGTCGGGAAGAAGATGAACATGAGAGGATTCTTAGAGACAAGTAGGCATTTCATTAAACTAGAATACATACATGTGTAATATTTAATTTTTAATTTTATAATTAAATTTTAGATGCAATGGTTTTTATGATCTAAAGTTGTCAAGTATTAAATTGTGTATGAAGAGGCACATTGAGAAGTATCAAGAAAAGTATGAATTATTTTATACTATATGGAACGCACAACTTGATGCTGATACAATAGCTTATGCTATGCAGGCAAGTGAAGGTATAGTTGTTCTCCATTTGTCTACTGGAGATATGCAAGCAGATATTCTTGAGACAAAAAACAGAAATAACCTTTATTTTCTACTGGGGCTTGCAACAAATCCTGGAGTTAAACAAGAATCAAATGTCAGCGTGACCTTCATTTTAAAATACTCTTATTTTGATCGTCTTCATCGAGCATTAGATAGTTTGCCTCTAGCTGTACTTAATCGTTTAATGCCTAGTAACCCTTGTCATTTTAGTAATGTGGTGTTGAATGATGAAGACATTCCTCCTCCAGTGAAGTGTGTTCATGAGATAGGTGTAGTCAAATTAGAATATTCGCAGAGGGAGGCTCTTAAGTCAATAATGAGTTGTGAAGCTAACAAAGCACCTGTTTTAATTGTAGGTTCATTTGGAACTGGTAAAACTCAATTGCTTGCTCGTGCTGCATATCAAATATTACGACAAGACCGAAAGAACAGGATTCTTATTTGTGCTCATCATCAGCACTCTGCAGACACCTTTATGGCTAATTACTTTTCAAAGATGATTGATTCTGGTTGGTACTGTGGTAAAGTTGTTCGTCTGATGGCAAATAGAGATTATTGTGCTCCTTCAAATTGTGTGAAGTATTATGCTACCATTAAGGATCGGCATTTCAAAAAGCTGAATGAAATTAGCATAATTGTCACGACATTTTCTACATCACTTCATATGCTTGGAGTTGTCCCTAAAGGTTTTTTCACCCACATTTTGTTAGATGAAGGTGCTCAAACTCGAGAACCAGAATCTATTGCTCCTCTTTGTTTAGCTGATGATAATACACAAATTGTAATTGCAGGAGATCACAAACAAGTAAGTGATCTCACCAACTATATCTACTGTGTAGAGCTTATGTTTTTTGAATAATAAATCTTACTAATTTTGCGGATGGGTATAATTTGCAAAATTAAACTCCATTGAAAATTTTCCTGCCACACATTGTTCAATCAATAATTGAGGTCATTTCATGTAATTTTTATCCGCAAATGCCTAGCAGGAAATTTTGAAAAAATTTTGTATGCACGAGCCATAAGTGCTAGTATATGTTATCTATTAAGTTATCAATGAACTTATTCATGGGCTCCTGACTTATTGAATAGGTTGGTCCCTCTTTGTTAGTGCTTGGTGAACTAGCTATTAAAAATGGTCTGAGTCTGTCGTTGCTGGAAAGACTGCATACTCTTTATAATGATGATAGGCTAATTGATGCTTCATCAGTGCATTCTGCTACTCTTCTCACTAATTTTAGATGTCATCATGCTCTACTGTCTCTTCCATCTTACTTATTTTATGATTCTACATTAATTACCGCTGCTGAAGCTGTGACTCATCTTCATCCTGAAGCTAAATACCCTCTTCATTTTATATGCTCTGATCTTAGTGAAGCAAAAGAAATATCTACTAATGATAATGAGATTGAAGCCACAATATTGCTACAAGAAATAAGTAATTATGTTGAGAGCTGGCCAGATCAATGGGGTGAAATGGATCTCTCTAAAGTTTGTGTTATGACAGTAACAGCTCACCAAGTATGTCAAAATTTTATATCTGGTTGATTTAATTGTAAACTTTAGAAAATTAAAGTTATTCAAGTATTGTCTCATCATTATTCACATCTTGAAGATATTGATGTTCGAACTGTTTTTGACATTCAAGGTAATGCTGATTTCATAAAAATCTCCTGAAAATTAATTATTTTCTCTACATGTAGGTTGTGAGTATGAGGCAATTTTTCTTAGTACAGCAGAGCCTACTACAAGAGAAGGCAAATCTAAAAATCCAACCAAGACGCCTTGCAGTCAATATGTATTCAATACTGCATTAACACGTGCTAAATCACTTGTAGTATGTGCTGGTAACCCGTTTCTGTTGATGACAATAGAAGAAAGCATGGGTAATGAATGCTCTTGTTGGAAAGAGTACATTAGAAGGTGTATACTTTCTAAAACCTTTGTAGTACCTACTAAACTTCAAGATGGAGCATGTCAAAGTGTAGTTCATGATCAAATAAAAATGTTGCAAGAGATGGTATTTAAGTTGTCGCCTGTTTTAATGACAAATTTTACAACAGATAGCATATTGAAATCGTTTCAAGAAACATTGAAATCTATACGACATTACAAAAGAAGTGAACTACTGAAACTTTCCTATTCAAATTGTGATATTTTGGACTTTGATGATAGTGTAGTGAGTCAAGGTAAGAAAGAAGGTGAACAAGAAGGTATTTATGATTGTGAATTACAAATGAAAAGCTATCGTTCAGCTATTGCAGTTCCACGTGATCAATCGAAGGAGGCCATAGTTATTAATGGATTGAATAATAGAAGAGGAGCTTTCAATAATGATATAGTACGAGTGGAAGTTACTGTGTTCAATTCTCATTCTGCATCTGGAAATAAAAAAGCAGTAGTTCTAAGGTCAGGTAGGGTAGTAGAAGTTATTAAAGCGCAACATCCAACTAGGTATGTATGCCGTTCTGATCAATATGGCTTTGTTAAATTTTACCCTCTTGATAAAACTGCTCCAATAATACTTAATCTTCCAAAACTATCTTACAAGCTTCTTCGATATCGTCCAAAGGATGACCAGGCCCCTATGATTCATGATTACATTACAGTGTTTAGGGAGGACTCATTATATGATGCTAATGATGAAATCCCTCGTATTAAGGAGCTCATACCATTTGAACTGTCACAGAATTTCTTGTTTGTTGTTGAGGTCCTTCAATGGAAGAAAAAGTACCGAACAGCATTAGGAGCTGTCATTGAAGCTGTTCCACGTACATCAAACATTTTTTTTATTAATCGCTTGCTTAACCTTGTCTATAACATCCAAGAAGAAGATGATGAAGTACATTCACCACTTCAATCTCCAAATGAAACTAATGAGCTTCATCATTATGATCGAGCATTTACCATTGATCCTCCTTTATCTAAAGATTTGGATGACGCAGTCAGTTTGACACCTCTTCCTGAAGATGGTAATTATGAGCTGGCAGTTCTTATAGCTAATGTTGCCAAACATATAAATGAAAACCATCCTTTAGACAAGAAAGCTAAACAGAGGGGGACATCTGTATATGGTGCTAAACAGAGAGGTGCTCAACGAGTGCGTCACATGTTTCCATCCAGTATCACATCTCAATTGAGCCTTGACTATTTGAAAAAACGGCATGTTTTATGTGTACCTGCTACAGTAGTCATAGAAGAAGGAGTGGTAACTAGTGTAGTGTCTGGCGATCCAAAGGAAGCAATGGTCACTTCTCAAGTACGATTCACTTATGAGTCTGCTAAAAAGGTAATGCATAATGAAACGGTTGATGATGAGACAAGAAGGCAAGTTAAAGCATTTGATGATGCCAGTGGACCAAGCTTACTAATGGCTAATACTCTTAATCTACTGTATGAGATAGCTATGTACTTACGCATTAAGAGGTTAGATGATCCTGGCTACTGTTATGACCGACCTGAGGAAGGTGAAGAGGGTAACTGGCAGACTCATCTTCTTATAGAAGAATTAATGATATTTTGTAATGCAGCAATAGCTGAGTATCTTCACGATAGGCTTCCACAGCAAAGTGCCTTATTTTTAGCACAGCTACCTATTTTGAAAGAAGATGAGCTTGAATTTGTTAATCAGAATGAAAAATGCTTACAACATTCTCTGTCTCTTAAATGTTACTTAAATGAATTCAATAATAAAACAGCTCCCTTGATTCTACCTAATACAACACTTCAGGCACTTGTTGACGTATGCTCTAGAAGAGATCACATCCAATTGGTTTCAATTCTTAACAATAATAAGCTTTACCCACAGCTAGCCATGGCTGAGGCTATGTCACGAACAATCAAAAGGAAATCTAGTTACATTGTAGTTGAAAACAACAATGAGCATATTTGTGCTTATCATTCTCATAATGGCCTTGCACTATCAGCATATACTCATTTTACATCACCAATCAGGAGATATGCTGATTTGGTTGTGCAAAGATTAGTAATATCACTCATTGAGGGAAGGCCTATAGCAGAAAATTCTGATGAGAATAACAATGAACTCGTTAAATTGTGCTCTCAACTTAATGTCAAGAGTAAAGCTGCAAAAGATTATGAAAAGGCTGATAATAAAGCATGTATAACTAGAAGCTGTGAAGTCTCACTGGAAAGAGCAGAGGCTTTTGTGATCCAATCTTGTAAAAATATCAATGACTCATTTGAATTATCCTTCTCTTCAAGTCATTATGAGTGTATTCATGGTCAAGACACATCATTTAGTATGTCAGATCTTAATTTTCATCACAAAATTGAAGATGGAACTACTAAATTTGTTGTATGGAAAATAGTGTCAATATCATTGAGTCAAACATTCAGCCTCTTCTCTCATCCTGATGTAATTGATATGCCTCCTGCTACTCTCAAAGCTCCTTATTGCTCCATTGCTGCTAAAATGTATCAATATACACAAGGGCGGGAAGGAGAATCACAGATTCGTCGGTCTAGTGCTGATTTGACAGTCTGTGATAAAGCTATTTCTCTTAGTCCAGAACGCTGGCTAGTAACACACAAGTATCTTAAATGTCAAAACGAAGAAAATTTTGAAAAAATAAGAGGCTTAATTCTCCATGAGCAACAATTAGAAGTCAGTAAAGATAAATGGCAGTCAAAAAGAAGCAAAGAAAGTATTGCAATAACATATGAAGTTAAACGACCTTTTACTGCAGCTAATGATGTAGTTACAGTTTGGCTGGGAAAGTCTCTTACTGAATATCTCCCAACACCAGCTATTCAGTTAATGGAGATAGCACCAACAGTTCGTGTGTGCCTTCAACATAATAATAATCCTCTCTGCTTCTCTGGTATCCACCTACAGAAAGCATCACGTGATACAGCTTATCACTCAATAAAGCAGTATGTAGAGCTTTGGAGTAAAGTGTTAATTGCTGAGTCTGCTAATCAAAGTGTCAAGACAAAAAATCTCATATTCATCAGACATGCTCCTTTAAAATGGAATGAATTCATTCGAGTTAATGATTATATTCATGATCCTTATTATGTGCCAAAGGATGAAGTTTCTCTTATCATACCTCCTAAGAATCAAGACTCATTGGACTTCATAAGTATCAAATCTGGTGACTTCCTTTGTGTTCGATATGAGATTAGTGATAGTCTCAATGCTGTCTATCACTTTGTTGTGGCAGAAGGAAAAAATGAAAAAATAGATAAAAAGGATAATGTAGACATCGTAATAAAGATGCGTGCTGAAGGTGATTATTCATGTAGAATCAGAGAGAATATGTATCAAGAATTGAAAAAAGGAAACCAAACTTGTGACATACAAATAATACCAATACCAGTTTCTTTTCGGTAAGCAATGAAATAATGTAGTGTTTTAATAGAGTAGGCATGCAACCCTACTAAGAGTTTATTACTGTAATTGGAATATGTAATGCTTCTGCCATTCCTATTATTGACCAATCAGATTGTTTGGCTTCAAGTTTAAAAGTAACTTATTACCAAGTTTCTCAGGAAGTTAATAAGTGAAGTGCTGGGAAGTTAATAAGTAAATTGGGTAATTTTCATAGGGAATGGAAAAATTTAGGCATTAAGAATTTTTGTATGCTGCTTATTTATTCCAATATATTAGTAGAGGAAAAGGAAGTACCATAATAGCCCCAAATTTTTATAAATGTCAAAATTTTTTATTTTTTGTTAAAAATTTATGTTACTATTCTGTATACAACCCATGCAAAGCAAACATTTTGGCTTATTTTGTCAATAAAGTCTGTTGAAAAAAATGCTCTGGCAAATTTAATGAAATTTTTGACCAAAAAAATATGGTATAATATTTAAAAT
>NW_003546627.1:91936-97647 GCF_000090795.2 Amphimedon queenslandica | reverse complement strand
ACTGAGAGAGAGAGAGAGGGGGAGGGAGAGAGGGGGAGGGAGAGAGAGAGAGGGAGAGGAGAAGGGAAGAAGAGATATTAAAAAGAGAGAAGGAAGGAGGAAAGGTCAGAGGGTGAAAAAGTGAGAGAGGATAAATGACTCTGTAATCTGTTGTATTATGTTCTTACTTTAAAAGGTCAAGATAAGCTAGTGTGTGATTAGATGAATGAAGTAGATCAGGATTATACTGAACTGATATCCAATGGCTACACTTTGAACATACTTGAGATGTAACCCTGAAATAAAAAATTAAGTATTATTATTTATTTATTTATTTACTTGTTTTCTTTGCAAAGGAGGTCAGTCCTGCACTTACACCTGCTACATTCAACCGTCACTTTAATGACACTCATTTGAATTGTTCCAACTCCTTCACTTAGTTTAATGTCCACTAGTCTCAGCTCTGTACCTCTCTTCACTGGTGAGACATATTTCATATTAGTAGTAGCTACATCATCTTCATCATCATCTTCATCATCATCATCACTTGCTGTCGCTGAATCATTGTCTTCGTCTTTGATATTGATTTTAGAGGAAAAGTCCTCTAAAAATGACTATTAACAAGAAAAGTATATGCATTTAAATAGGTACCAAGAAAGTAATACAGGGTATTTTGTCAAAAACGACTAAATAAGATTTCTTCATTTTTATATTTTTTTCCTAATACATACACACGTTTCTATGTTGTGTATCAAGTTTGAGCTAATTTTGATCAAATTTAGATTTTTTACAAATTTTAAAAGTTACTCCAAAATTGAGCTAAAGTCTCTGTACTATAGTACAGTGACTTTGGCCAAATTTTGGCAAAATTGAAAAGTAGAGAATTCTCCATTTTTATATTTTTTTCAGATACATATACATGTTTTTATATTCTGTAAAAAGTTTGAGCTGATTCCAATCAAAATTGAATTTGTTACAAATTTTTGAATTTCCTTTTTTTCATTAACAGTAGCTCTTACATTAGTACAGAAATAGTTACAAGTTATGATCATTCAAAAACATTCAAATGTCTTACTGTTCGAGGTATCAGTCTCATTGCATTATTGTCCAGCCAGTGAAGTATTGGCCTAAGCATTAGCTCATGCTGTCCTGATCTCCTGTTAGCCAGCTGGTGATGCTCCACCCTTCCCTCCAATTCATTATTAACAGAATCAATACAGTCAATGGATAGGACACCAGTATTGACCACTTCAAGCTTACATGGCTATAAAAAGAATAAAAATATAGCTTTTTATACTCCTTCTATTTGTATCTAAACTTACTTTACGTGGATATTCTGATGGAAGTGTAATCTTAATGTCAAAAGAAGGATACTTATTCTCAATCTAAAAATTAGAAAAATTGAATTAAATTAAACCAAAAGTACAGTGTGTGTTCACATTATAATCTCTTACCCATTCAGGATCTGTTGGGCTGAATTTGATAACGTACACACAACTATCAGAGCTCTTCTCTACCAGCTGGTGCTGGTCCCCATAATAACGTTTCGTCAGTTGCTCTATCTCAATATCACGAAGAGATTGAAGAGGAACTGATGAATCCACTGCTCTCTTAGGACGTGGTACAGGAGCTCTAGCAACAGGGGCAGCAACAGGACCAGCCTTCCCTTGACTGCCAGTTTTAAAGAATGCATCTAATGTTAATGGCTCGGCCCTTCTCCCTGAGTGGTCCGACTGCCTGTGGTCTTTAGCTCTCTCTACAGGTGGGGCTGATGACTGCTGGTGTGTATGAATAGTAGGAGGGGTCTGGTATAAAGGGGCTTTGGTCTTTGATAGAGATGAGGAAATGCTAGGGAAAGACATTGTGTTTAATAAAGTGATTGAATCATCTCTTGAATCATCATCATCAGTCCTACTAGCAGGAGGAAGAGGAGGAGAAGTGGGCGGAGTTAAATCATCGTCTCTCGGAGGATGAAGGAACTTGCACTGGTCACCATAGCGACAGTTTGAGGCCAGGAAATGTCGGCAGACTTGTTTAGTGGATTGAGGGTGTCGGTAGCGGCAACGACTACCATAGGAACAAGATCCTTTATTGACGTACTCCCTGCATAATGGAGGAACTCGTTTATTATTACCGGTCCTTGAAGAGGATATGGTTTTAGTTTCTTTTTTATTATTAGAAGCACCTTCTTGCTTGCTTTCTTTATTACCACTAGAGTCTTCTCCTGGTGAAGAGCTACTCATAATATGAAGACAAAGAACTTCTTGAGGATGCGGAGGGTCAGAAAAGAGAGACAGGGTAATGGAGTTGTTTGAAGAGAAAACCTTTCTTTATTTCTGTAGTACTGAAGTTGGTGAGGTAGTACTGGTGCTTGAGATGTTTTTGAGCTCTTTTATACTCTCAGAGGAGGAAGCATTCGATATTGCACCATCAAAAACATAAAGATTGCACCATCAAATTGTAATCATACAATTTTAAGTAGCCACACCTTTTCTTGAGCCACGCCTTTCATTAACACCTACGCACTAATGAACCACACTTTTCCGGTCCAAGCCCCGCCCCTGTTGTGCAATACCTTGTGACCACATGCTTCCCACGATCTCTTCTGTGGGTCATTGATAAGAGAAGAGAGAAGGTCTTTGTGTTCTCGTGCTCGCCTTAAAGATCCTTCCATAATGGTGAGTGGAGACTCAATCCTCTCCTCTTATAGTATCAAAATGATTCTGACTGAGCCTATTTTAATCATTATGTACAATTTGCGTCTGCAATGTACATTTTATAATGTATTTTAATTATATTTTCTCTTTATTTCTATGTATCATCTTTTAACCTTTCTCTCTCCAGGTTCACTTCACAATCGATCAAGTGAGTTTAATCCATAGCTAACTGATAGTGATTGGGAGTGTTTTTATTGTATAAATTGGTTTTAGTGGTAATTGACCTTTTGTGAGTGTGAATTTATTTGTCTGCATACCAGCAGTTTTGTAATGTCATTCATTCAGCATTTATAATTAATGTTACCACTTACATGATGTCTGTCTACAGCTGTTATTAACATTTTACCTTCTCTCTACCTCTCTCTTTTCTGTTTCTTTTCTTAGGTCCGTGCTATCATGGACAAGCGAACTAACATTCGCAACATGTCCGTCATTGCTCATGTGGATCATGGCAAATCGACCCTCACTGACTCTCTCGTGAGTAAAGCTGGTATCATCGCTGGAGAGAGGGCGGGAGAGACTCGCTTCACCGACACAAGGAAGGACGAGCAGGAGAGATGTATCACCATCAAATCAACGTAAGAGGATCATATTAGTATATAAAGGGATCGAATGGCCCGAGTATATACCACCTGTTGTTTTATTGATCTTAGTTAGAGATTATTGGGTTTAGGGTTATTGCTTATTTTATTTCCAATGGCTGATTCTTTATGTATTTGATCACTGTTCAAGTATTTGTGCCTCAGTATTTTTTTGTAAGGGCTGCCATTATTCTACCACGAAGCCTTACCTGTTACTTATTTAATACATTAATGTGCTTGTAGTGTGACTGGTAGGAGGAAGTGTAGCAGACACTTTTTATACAATAGATAATGTCCTTTGTTCTGTCACCTCTTTTATCTGTTGCTCCTCCTTTATGATACTTCTCCTCTTTCCTGCTCTCTCTCCCTCTCCCCCCTCTCTCTCCCCCCTTTCTCTCCTCCCTCTCTCTCTCCTTCTCTAGTGCTATTTCTTTATACTATGAACTGGATATGAAGGATATGGATTTCATCAAGCAAGAGAAGGACGGTAACGGTTTCCTGATCAACCTCATTGATTCTCCAGGCCATGTTGATTTCTCGTCTGAAGTCACAGCTGCTCTCCGTGTCACTGATGGGGCACTTGTTGTTGTGGACTGTGTTAGCGGTGAGTGAACAGTAATCAGTATTGTTGTATTAGTTTGATTACAATAAGCAGCTGTGGGTTTAAATCTGATGCATATGTACATGTACATAAGTTTGTGCTTCTTTTTTGCCCTTCCAGCTCATGTACATGTAATTTAGCTGCTGCAGTCAAATGTACATCCAGTATTAATTAGTATTAGTATTGTCCTTATGTAATGTGCTAAGTATAGTGTGTATATTCTTATGAAGTTTCAAGTTGATAATGAATGACACATTATAGCTTTATTGAGTGCCTTATCAATGAGCATTGGGCTATAGCTCCTGGCCAATTTTAAATACTTTATTAAACTTCCAATTAATACTTTGACATCTACATGTGTATATAGTAAGTTCTTTTAATGTCACAATATTTTTAAATTGGCTGTTATTATATTTTCTCAGGTGTCTGTGTACAAACTGAGACTGTGTTACGTCAGGCCATTGCTGAGAGGATAAAACCAGTTACCTTCATGAACAAGATGGACCGAGCACTACTGGAGCTCCAGCTGGAGCAGGAGGACCTCTACCAAACCTTCCAGCGTATTGTTGAGTCCATTAACGTGATCATTGCCACTTACTCTGATGAAGATGGACCCATGGGGAATATCATGGTGAGTAAAGGAGTGGGATAATTGTAGACAATGTGTTAATAGATTATTGTAACATTCAACAGTATAATTAATACGCTTTTACAGTATATGTATACTATATCCCAACTGAGTTTGACCCAAGAAAAACTGGAATAACTTTTTATAGGAATGTGGGATAAGGATAAAACTTTCACAGGTTCTTAGTCGCCCAATGCCATCACAGGATCTCAGGTCTTGGGTCTCTCAGCCCTTGGGAACCCTGAGAACCGGGTTCTCCCTATAAACCCAATGGCATACCAAAATGACGTTTTATGACAATTTGCCTACGTCATAGTTTACATAAGAACATGTGGTCGAGCGCCCAAACTGATAATTCTACTTTTTAAAAGCTAACAGAGCAAGATCTATTGATAATGATTGCCTTTATGACAACTAGGTGACTCCAGCAGCTATTGTACTGCTTATCAGAATGAACAAAACCAATTTAAGAGTGAAACACAGGCCAACCACGCAGCTGTAAAATGTCGGCCATGCTTCTATGAATATCATTATAAAACGTCATCAGTGACGTACGACTACATTTTTCAAATTCCAAGCGGCTGGTGTCAAACTCAGTTGGGATATAGTATATATGTACTTGACTATGTATTTGTACTTTGTAGAAGTGCAACAGATAACTGTTAATATTAACTGTACCTACAGTGTACATGTACTTTATACACTAACAATATTATAATAGTCTTTAGTAGTATCACTATGTAGCATGTGACCTACTTATTCACTTTTAGAAATTTTATAGCCTACATATACACATGTACATGTAGCAATGATTTGAATAGATTATTGTCAATACTTTCTTGAAATTATAAAATGTACTTTTTACAGTAATAGAACACTGTAATAGACTTCTATTTGTATGCATCAAAGTGTCATTTAAAATATTTTTTACTCTTATTTTATTTTATTTTTAAAGGTTGATCCCAGTGTTGGTACTGTTGGTTTTGGTTCTGGTCTTCATGGCTGGGCCTTCACCCTCAAGCAGTTTGGTGAGATGTATGCCTCAAAGTTCAAGATAGAGACAGCGAAACTGATGAAGAGGCTCTGGGGAGATCAGTTCTTTAGTGCGACCGACAAGAAGTGGAACAAAACCGGAGGAGAAGGCTACGTGAGAGGATTCTGCCAGTTTATTCTTGACCCAATCTACAAGGTAAGAAGGAGGAAGT
>NW_003546627.1:77455-91926 GCF_000090795.2 Amphimedon queenslandica | reverse complement strand
TCACGATGACGCCTGCGCTGTTGGCATTAAGAACTGTGATCCTTCAGTAAGTAATAATACTTTACATGTGCATGTGTACATGTACTACATGTACATGTATTATTACATGTACATGTGTAGATCATGCTACTAATACTAGTAGCAAGATGTTTTTTATGTGCATGTACATGTACATAGTTATTATTTCATTTTATATCAATTAAAAATATAGTACTACCACCTTTAAATTTAGTATTAAAGTGAGCTTTTTATACCTTTTTATATGTACTATACATTCATTTATTTTACAATTAGATTGTTAATGCCCAATCATGTACATGTATATGCACCCTGTTGGAAGAATTCATGCAAAGACACTACTTTCTTAATATTTCCTGCATCATTTATGACCAATTTTCTCATAGTGTAGTACATGTACATATGTACATGTATTAGTAGCCACTATTATTCTGCCTTAATTTATGCCTTTACTCTTTTAGGCTCCACTGATGATGTACATTAGTAAGATGGTCCCCACCACAGACAAGGGTCGGTTCTATGCTTTTGGTCGTGTGTTCAGTGGTACAGTGGCTACTGGTCTTAAGGCTCGTATCATGGGACCTAACTTTGTCCCTGGGAAGAAGGAGGATCTCTACGTTAAGCCAATCCAGAGGTACAGTAACAGTATACCATACAAGTACATACTTGTATATATCTTCTGGTGTGTGATATTTTAAAGTTGTTTTAATGTGATTGAGTGAATGATAATGCATGTACTTGTATGGATGCTGTTGATTGACATTTCAAATAGAAAGTATAGTGTTTTTGGCCAAAATTTGTCAAAAATGACTAGGAGAGAATTTTCCAATTTTATAATTTTTTCCTGATACATATACATGTTGTTATGTTGTATTGAAAGTTTGAGCTGATTTCGATCAAATTTAGATTTTTTACGAATTTTTTAAAGTTGCTCCAAAATTAGGCCAACGCCCTTGTACTATAGTACAGGGATTTTGGCCAAAATTTGGCAAAAATGACAAGGAGAGAATTTTCTAATTTTATAATTTATTCTAATACATATACATGTTTTATGTTGTGTAGAAAGTTTTAGCTGATTCTGATTAAATTTGGATTTTTTACGAATTTTTAAAGTTGCTCCAAAATTAGGCTAAAGTTGTACAATTGTACACATGATTGAGTAATGAATTACATATATAAAAGTACTTCTACAGTGCATGTGTTTTATTATCCCTTTTATTTCTCCTCTCCCTCCAGGACTATCCTGATGATGGGTCGTTACATTGAACCCATTGAGGATGTTCCTTGTGGTAATGTTGTTGGGTTGGTTGGAGTTGATCAGTTCCTGGTCAAGACTGGGACCATCACTACCTTTGAACACGCTCACAACATGAAGGTAGAGTAACTGTACAATAAATGTAATAACATCATTTATAGTACATGAAGCTTCCTATACATGTACATGTATGTTAGTTAATAGCTTTTCATTTTCAAGCAGTATTAAATATTAATGTGTATTGTTAAAAAGCTATTGTTAATGATGACTGAATTATTATCATATTGTGTTCATTAGTATATGTTAGCACTAATTATTGTCACCTGATTGTGTTTTTAATAAACAGTTTTTAAAATTATTTAGATATTATTATTATTATTATTATTATTATTATTATTATTATTATTATTATTATTTATTATTATTATTATTATTATTAGGTGATGAAGTTCAGTGTTAGTCCTGTGGTACGTGTTGCTGTTGAGGCCAAGAACCCATCGGATCTTCCCAAACTTGTTGAAGGACTCAAACGTCTAGCAAAGTCTGACCCTATGGTCCAAGTAAGAACCAATAATAATAATAATACTATTTTGAAATATTTTTATTTTCTAATTAATGCCCATTTTCTAATTAATGCCCGTGTAGTGTATGATTGAGGAGAGTGGTGAGCACATCATTGCTGGAGCTGGTGAGCTTCATTTAGAAATATGTCTAAAAGATTTGGAAGAGGATCACGCTTGCATACCACTGAAGGTGCAATAATAATTATTTATTAATTGAACAATTTTACAATTTTAATGAGATCATTATAATATAATGTATTGTATTTTCATTCATAAAATGATTATTTTAATTAAATTTTTTTGTAGAAATCTGATCCTGTTGTGTCGTATCGTGAGACGGTTTCAGCCGAGAGTTCAATAATGTGTCTATCAAAATCGCCAAACAAGCACAACCGGTTGTTCATGAAGTGCTGTCCATTCCCTGATGGACTGGCTGAAGATATTGACAAGGTACAGTAATACTTTATTATTGGTATTATTATAATTATTATTATTATTAACATAAGCTTAACAGAAATGATTGCTATTATTATTATTAAAACAAGTGAAAAATTGCTTAGAAAGAGGTGATCCAACAATGAAAAGCAAAAAAAGACTAAGGATTATTATTATTATTATTATTATTATTATTATTATTAGTTACTGTATTAATTAGCAGAAAATTTGCTTCATTGCATTAATTGACCTGTTAGCTCACATTAATTCAAATGCAAACTGCTTCTTTCTTTTCAAAAATGTGTCTTTATTTTTTGTAATCATTTTACTTGTATGTTTCTTCTTTTCTTATCCTAGGGTGATGTTAATAATAAACAGGATCCCAAAGCTCGGGCTCGGTACTTGTGTGAGAAGTATGAGTGGGACGCGACTGAGTCCAGGAAGGTTTGGTGCTTTGGACCGGAGACCACTGGCCCTAACATGCTCATTGATGTTACTAAAGGAGTCCAGTACTTGAATGAGATTAAGGACAGTGTTGTAGCTGGATTCCAATGGGCTACTAAAGAGGTATAGTAATTGGAAAACCATGGGCTATAGTACAGGGATTTTTTCAGTTTTTTTGCTTATTTTAAATGGCCACAACTTCAAAAATTGAAGTCAGAATCAGCTCAAACTTTCTACACAGCTTAAGGACATCAATATGTATCAGAAAATGTAATAAAAAATTTGGGGTTATTTTGGAGCCGTTTTTTGAAAAAAACCATGGGCTATATAGCCTTGGGTATTTTTCAGATTTTGGCTCAATTTTTAAAATGGCCGTAACTCAAAAAATTGAAGTCGGATTTAGCTCAAACTTGCTACACAGCATAAAGACATCAATATAAATCAAAAAATGTAATAAAAATTTGGAGTGATTTCGGAGCTGTTTTTTTGAAAAAACCATGGGCTATATATAATCGTACAGGGATTTTTATCAGATTTTTGCTTATTTTTTAAAATGGCCATAACTCGATAATTTGCAGTTGGAATTGGCTCAAACTTTCTACACAGCATAAGGACATCAGTATGTATTAGAAACTGTAATAAAAATTTGAGGAGATTTTTGGGGCCATTTTTTAGAAAACCATGGGCTATATACAATGTATAGTGTATTTTCATTTTAACTTTTCCCTTCTTCCCTCCTCCTCAGGGTGTACTGTGTGAAGAGAATATGAGAGGTGTTAGGTTCAACATTCACGACGTGACCCTCCACACTGATGCCATCCATCGTGGAGGTGGTCAGATCATTCCCACGGCTCGTCGTGTGCTCTATGCCTGTGTACTGACTGCTGAGCCACGCCTACTGGAACCAGTCTATCTAGTTGAAATACAGGTATGACCAGTTTTGAATTACTAATAAAATTTCTTATATGTTGAGTACAACAGTAACATGTTTTAATTTATTATTATTTTGTACAAATTTCTCAATATTTTTTAATTTTAAAATTGTTGTTTTTTCTAGTGTCCTGAAGTTGCTGTTGGTGGTATTTATGGTGTGTTGAACAGGAGGCGTGGTCACGTGTTTGAAGAGTCCCAGGTTGTTGGTACTCCAATGTTCATGGTCCGTGCATACCTACCAGTTAATGAATCATTTGGTAAGTACATGTACACTTCTACATGCATGTACATTTATATGTGTATTTACTGTTTCAGTTTAATAATCATCATGATAGTTGGGTGTACCTTAAGGCCACTATTATTTGCGAGTACTAATTTTTGCGATTTGTTAATGGTACTGATTTAGCGAGTACTAATTTTTTGCGATTTTGCTCTTTTTTCGCAATTAATAACTGTTAATAAACCTAAATTATTAATAAATGCGAGTACTAATTTTTGTGATTTTAAAGCTACTCGCAAAAAAACGCAAAAATTAGTACTCGCAAATAATAGTGGCCTTAAGGTATGTTGTACATGCAAGTTTAGAATAGTAATTATTTTTGAGAGAGGAGTTAAGCATTGTATTATAATGACACATGTCTTTAATGTAAAGTGCTTTGTTCTCTTGTTTGACATGTACCTGTAACATGTATTCAAGCACACAAACTCCCAAAGCCTTTATTGTTATATTTTATTTTACTTTTCTCTCTTTGACATTAACTCTACAGTACTTGCACAGAATTTACTTATCTCTCTTCCCCCCCTCTCTCTCTCTCTCCCTCTTCCCCCCTCTCTCTCTCTCCAGGATTCACAGCTGACCTAAGGTCCAACACTGGAGGCCAGGCCTTCCCTCAGTGTGTGTTTGATCATTGGCAGATCCTCCCTGGTGACCCTCATGATCCCACCACTAAACCTGGTATTGTTGTGACCGAGACAAGGAAGAGAAAGGCTCTCTCTGAGGGCATCCCTGGCCTTGATAAATATTTTGACAAATTGTAAAGCGAATGACGGAAATAAATTTTGACTGAAGGGTTTAAAGAACAATGATATTGATGTGCTTTTATTGCATTAATGATAAGTATTATTATTATTATTATTGTGTACATACAAATAAATTAGGAAAAGTTTGCTATTATTATTAATATTCTTCCTTGTTTTTGCTATTGTACCTTTAATTTATTATCATTATTTATTACCAATTACCTTTTAAAATAATTATTGTCAAGACTACATTATTGGTTTTATTGGTGGGTGGGTCATTGGGCGTGGTCTTATGGTTTCTAATCTAATTTCCCAATGAGTGTTCCAGAGGCGAGAAGAGTTTTAAGAAGAATAGGTAACTTTTATTTATCATTCCATTTACTTTATTGATATTTCAGAGCTCGAGGCATACGCTTCAATAGTGAGCGCCTTTAGAGCGGAAGGTCCATTGACGCAGTTAGTCCGCCATATTTCGTCTTGTTTATTTTTATAATTATCTCTTTATAGCGAGAAGAAAGCTGCTCTTACTAAGCTCTGTCAGTTACTGAGGTAAGTACTACACCAAAAATTGTTTTATATACATGTATATGTACTTGGCAGTATACAATTGTATTGGTTTTTATCAAACCACAACTTAATAATAATATAATAGCTAGCCCCTCCCTTTCTCCACCCACAGTATATCTTCTGATCGTCATCATGCTGAAGTTAGAAGAGCAATCTGTGACGATCAGCTCTGCTACATTGCCGATTGGTGAGTTAAAACTCTTTTGATGATTTTTTAAAAAATTTATTGGGTTGCCCATAAATTTTTTAGTGTTACTGGAAATGAGAGTAAACGGTCGTGGCTGCCGGAAGGAAGGAGGACTGGAGGGAGGGGGAACCCACGTCTTGTTGCAAGGCACGTCCTTTCTTCGTCTCTTCAAGGTCAGGCACTGGCAGCTGTTACTGCTTCGACTGTGAAGTCAAGTTTGAAAACTGAAGGAGGAGGAGTAGATGAATCAGAGAAGAAACTACCTCCACAGGTTAGAGACACTCAAGCTTTCTACATGTACATGTACACTATGCATGTAACTACAAGTATGTGCATCAGAAAATGTTGTTAAAAACTAAGAATTCTTTCCTTTTCATTTTTGATGAAATTTGGCCAAAATTCCTGTATTGTTTTGTCCGATTTTGGAGTAACTTTAAAATTTCGTTAAAAAATTCAATTTTGATTGGAATCAGCTCAAACTTTTTACATGACATAAGAACATTTATATGCATGAGGAAAAATTATAAAAATGGAGAATTCTCTCCTTTTCATTTTTGACGAAGTTTGGCCAAAATCCCTGTACTATAGTACAGGGACTTTTGTCCAATTTTTAAGTAACTTTAAAATTCTGTAAAAAATTCAATTTTGATTAGAATCAGCTCAAACTTTCTACACAACATAAGAACATTTATATGCATCAGGAAAAATTATAAAAATGGAGAATTCTCTCCTTTTCATTTTTGGCGAAATTTGGCCATAAACATACAACAATAATTATTATTATTATTATAATAATTATTATTATTATTATTTTCTAGGTTCAGTCAGCTATAAGAATGATTACAAGTCAGCACCAATCATCAGCATCTAATACCCGCACTCAAAAACCTTCTCCTCTTCCTCCTCCTCCCCCTCCTCCTCCTGTCTCTTTAAAATCAACTGGTTCCCAAACAGACGCTCTACCATCAATAAAACCGGACACTACCACTCCTCACACTACACCAGTACAGAGTGTCTCTATTGGTATACAGGTTGACCTCATTTCAGTTGATAAAGTTGATGTGGGGACTCAGTATGAACCAATGGAAGATGTAATGGAGATTAAAGAAGAAGAGGATAAACAGCAACCAGACATCAATGAAGCTAACGAGCCTTCCTCTCAATTGATCTTGGAACAAACTAACAAGGCACTAGCTGGTAATGATGTTAGTGATCATACTGATAAACCGGTTGATTCTGAGATGATTGAATCAGTTCAGAAATCATTAGTTGAGATAAGTGAACCAGAATCAATGCAAGATGAGTCTTTGTTGGTAGTCGATTCCGAAATCAAGGAAATCAAAGTTGAACAAGCTCCCGTATCAAGTATCAAAGTGAACGAATCAAAATCATCTTCTGTGCAGAGTCAAGAATCAGATATCAATGACACAGTGTCAGTGGTTGAATCTGATATCATTGTTAAACCAGATTTGCTCGTCAAGAATGAATCAGATACATCTAATGTACAATCTGCTCCTGATCATTCGTTAAAAGAAGCTCCTCCTGTTACTAGAGAGGAAGAGAAGAGTGCATCAATAGAAGCTACTATTACACCCATCACTAGCAGTCTATCCATAAATACTACAGCCTCCAAAATCAGTTCATCAATATCCACCTCATCCACAGCCACCGTCATTCCTTCCCCTTCAATTAAAAGACGTCCATTGAAGCGTCCAATAAGCTCATTAGGTCATTCATCACCTGATGATATTCATCCTCCATCAGCTAAAGCACTTCATATAGACACCACCTTAACAACTAGCAGTACTCCACCATCCATCACTGCTCCTCCTACTACATTATCCACTAGTAGTACAGTATCTATCAGTGCTGTATCTAATACAATAGCACCTACTACTACTCCACCTACTACTGCTATAACTGCCAGCAGTATTTCTACAACTTCTAGTACTACAAGTACTCAAGCTCCTGTAGTACCAACCAGTTCTTCTACTGTACCTGCCAGTACTAGTGAGGCTGTAGTCCATAGTCCATTATCAGATACTGATGATACCTTTTCAATTGTTAGTATTCCAGTATCCAGTATTACCAAGTTACCCACTCCTAAGAAGAATCCTACAGTTGTCATACATTCTGTTGCCCCTACAATCAGTGATAGCACTAATGTCAATACTACTGCTACTACTGTTGGTAGCATGTTGTATTCTACTGCTGTAGCTGCTCTAATTTCCCCTTCTCCTCTCTCTCCCATCTCTCCATCTCCTTTCTCTCCCTCGCCTATCTCATCATGCCCTCTCTCTCCTTCTCCTGTTCCAGAATCACCTCCAAAAACATTTTCAAAATCCAACCCACCCTCTCCAAGTAAAAGCAGCAGCTCCCAGCAAACAAACCCCATCATTCCTCCAGTTACTAGTCAAGATACCACTACAGTCAATACAGAGAGTACCACTCACTCATTTACTGCTACTACTAGTACAGCTACTAATATTACATGTACTGGTGATATAGATATTGTTGCTGCTCCATCAGTGAGCATAGAAACTACATGTAAGTCATTAGAGCCAGCTCCATCTTCAATAGAAACAGTACAGGGACTGCAGTCAGAATCATTAGAGACAGCAGTGAGCATCCTTAACAAAGAAGGGAATGAAGAAATAAAAGAAGAGATTGAGAGTGTACATGTAAAAGAAGAAGAAGTGTTTGAGAGCATAGAAGAAGAAGAGGATGAGAAAATGGAGACAGAGGATGGTACTACAGGCAATATATTTGACTTTACTAGTATTCCTAACTCTAAGGGAATCCTCCCATTAAAGCCAGAGCTGTTTCAAACTGTCTCTTCTCTTTCCTCTCCTCATAGAGAGAGCAGTGCTCTTATCCTCTCCTCTGCTAATCCAAACACCATCACATCAGTTCCTTCAATAGAGGAGCTCTCATCAAGCATATCATCACCAGGTGGTGATAATCTCTTCTTTCCTGATAGTGCTGGTCCTCACTTCCCTCCCTCTCACTCTTCCACTCCCACCTCTCCATTCCCATCCACAGTCATACCAGATGAGAATGTCCTCTTGGAAGCTGTTACTAATGAACTAGGAGTGGACTCCATTGATCCTTCCCTTCTTAATATGTCTGATCTACTCTCTCTCCTTCAACCTGATTCTGATCCTCTTGATCAGTTGGCTCTCACAACTGAAGAGGCTTCATCTGATATGATTGTACTCCAACAAAGTGATGGAATGAATGTTGTTCAGAACTTGGACCTCAATATAAATGAAGAGGAACTGCTGGAGGGACTCCCTCAGGAACTGAGGGACAGTGTACAGGCTATGCTAGAAGATCAATAGAACCTTCCATGTACTGTACATTCTATACTTACATATTCCATAATTCTATGAATTAAATTTTGTATTTCATTATTCATTTTGTGTGATTTGTGAGCCAACGCCCATTCAACAGCCAACGCCCTTTTAGGTGGGGCTGACTCCTCTGACCTCTGTTTTGCTGGAAAATGTCAAGTTAGTTTCTCTTGTGTTCTTTTCCTAATTTTGTTTTCTTTCCTTTACAGGTACTTATAAATTCAAAGGGAGAATTGAGCACTCAGCTCCAGTAATAGGAGACTCACTCTACCTGTGGGGAGGGGGTCAGCTTAATTTACCTCTAGTACACGATTCACCTCAAAAGAGGAAACTGACCTCAACAGTTGAGACATTTTCCTTTTCATCAGCTCGCTGGTCCTCTCACCTAACAAGAGGTACTCCTCCATTAGGAGTCATTGGCTACTACTGTACCACCTTTCGTTCTAATATTTATTATTATGCTGGCTATTGTGGTCATGATCTTTGTTGCTACAACAGTTTAAATGTACTAAATACACTGACCATGAGCTGGACTCAATTGCATCCTAATGATGAGTCCATGATGAAGAAAGCCAATGGTGGAATGGTATCACTGGAATTTGATGGAACTGACTATCTTTTTATGGTCGGTGGTATGGGTCCTACACCAGCTGTCAAACACCCTCAGTTTCAATATGTATATGATCAGATGGGACGTGTTATTACTAATGAACAGTTACTTTATAAACTATCTAATGGTGAGTTTCTGTTTTGTGTATTTTCTGTTGTATTGAATTGTGTTAAAAACATTACATTATTTCAATTTTTAGGACAATTCACTGTTCCATCTGTCAGTGGACATTGTTGTCCACCGAATGGTGCTTTTACAATCGACAAAATTAATCAAAATAAGGGAATAATGGTTGGAGGAGCATCAGCTAGTAATGTGTACATGTTTACTGTGACACGTAATACAATAGTAAGTTATTATGCACATGTACTGTATACGTGTGAATTATCTCTATCAGCTTTATTATTATTTTTGTCCTTATAATGAACAAAGCAATCATTATTCTGCTTGTAGCTGTATTGTAGCTGTATTGTATTGTAGCTGCTTGTAGCTGTACAATACACTACATGTACTGTTGTCGTTGCTTGTTACTAATTATAAAATCACTGATTTTGTAACGTATATAATTATATGGACCTAGTGTATTTATGTTAATGTTTTATTTAGCATTGGGAAAATGTTACAATATCTGGCGAGGGACTCTGGAATGAGAGGCTTTATCATGCTAGTGCTATTATCAATGTTGACTCTACCTCACCTGCACTAGTAGTGATTGGTGGAGCGAGTGGTATCATTGAACTAACGAAAGAATGTTTATTATTTGATAATATCACAACTGGTCAGTTCAGCTGTAAAAAGGTATGTGTATTGCATACATGTACTGTATGTACGGTATTTTAGTTTTAAATACTTGGAAAACAATTTTGAGAGAGCCTCATTACGTTTTTTTTTAATTAATGAAACTTATTGGTAATAATTATTTCATGTATGATGTATCTACATTTATAGATTCCTTTGCCTAATTCTGTTACTGACAGATATAATCATTCACTCACAGCAGTCGCAATGTCACCAAACTGTGTGTGGCTAGTAATTGTTGGAGGAACTGAAGGGTTTATGAATCATGCACCAATCACTGATACTAATAGACTAATAATGATAGCTGAATTAGGTAAGTTAATAATGAGGACTTTTTTCACATACTGATAATAATAATTTTTCTTATTTCAGTAAATATTGAAGCTGGTGAGTGGACAGTACAGTCAGTACTGGATGGTAATGATCTCACTAGTAAGAAATATCAAGAAAAGTATTTATCATATAGCAAGACCAGAACATGGTGGATGGATCAGCTAATAGAATATCCCACAGAGAAGGTAATGAAGCTTCAGAGATACATCCAGTCTTTACATCAAGAACTACAAGTGGCTCATGAGAACAAAGTATCACTACAGGAGGCACTGACTGAGGCCAATAAACAAGGTACATGTACATGTGTACTATGTTCTACTGGTATATGTTTACGTTATATGTTTATAATGGTATATTGTTGAAATAAGACATTAAGCTTACTACATTATGATTTTTCAGGCTCTAAAGTCGATGGCAGTCAACTAGTTATTATGAATGAGAAATTGGAACAGGTTTTAAAACAGAAACAGATTCTTACTGGTTAGTGTATCATCAGTACATAATATTAGATGAGTCTATTAATGTAGAAGATAACGAGAAACTTAGAGCTACAGTTGCTTATAATGAAGTATATATAACTGAAATAGAAGAAGAGAAGAAACAAGTAGAGGAAGAGAAGAGAAAAGTAGAAGATGAGAATAAACAAGCAAAGAAAGAGAAGAAGGAAGCAGAAGAAGAGAAGAGACAATTAGAGGAACAATACCTCATTGACAAACAGATCACTAAAAGTTAGAGTATTGTCATCAATATGTTTGTATTACGAAAGAATATTTTTAGAACTTAAAGCTAAAGTTGCTGTTAATGATGTATACATAACTGAATTAGAGGAAGAGAATGAAAAAGTAGAGAAAAAATATCACAAGGAGAAACAGATCACTAAAGGTTAGAGTATGTCATCAATGTGTAGCATACAAGTATTATATGAGAGAATATTTAGAACTGAAAGCTAAAGTTGCTGATAATGAATTGTGTACTGCCAAACTATTGAAAGAGAAGGAGGAATGGGATCTAACCAAAGTGACTAACACCAAAGAAGTGCAATTTGATTACATGATCCCTTCAATGGGTAAGAGTATTATACTGACTGAGTGTATATTGTATACAATTGATAGATAATTTGGAATGTCTGAGTGATGTCCAGGTAGCAGAGAAGAAGCTGTTCTTAATTCAAGGAGACAAACCTCAACTGATGAATTGGGAGAAATATGGTCTAAGGATTGGAGTACAAGAAGGAAGCCTATTGTCCTCTGAGACAGTAGAAGCAGCAGTGGTTGCTCTTGTAGGAGGACAGTTCGAGTTTCCTCCTAATACTGTCCTAGTGAGTGCTGTGTATGCAGTATCACTCTCAAAGCCTCTCCTCAAACGACTCAAGTTAGAGATACAGCACTGCATTGATTTAAGAGGACGACCAGATCTTGCACAATACTTAAAGTTTGCTATAGCTCCCGTGAGCACACCCAGTCTTCCTTACCAGTTCTCATTAATTGAGGGAGGAGAGTTTAGGTCTAATAGTGGGTATGGATCCATTCAACGTAAAAGGTTTTGTTTGGTTTGTATACTGGGAGAAGAATGGGCTAATGGAGGAAGTAATTGTGTCCCTATAGCATCAGTTAATGGAGACACAGAGGAAGGAGAGGAGGAAGAGGAGCAACCACAACAAGAAGAGAATGACCAGGAGGAGGAAAATTTGCAAGAAGCAATTGATCATTGGCAACAAGAGGAACTGGAGGATAATGAGCATCAGCAGGTAGAGATGGAAGAGGGAGATGAGTATAAAGGAGAAGATGATGGTTCTTCTAGTGATTCTTCTAGTGTATCTAAGGAGACTAACAGTACTATAGGAACTGGTGGAGCTGCTAAAGGTTAGTATATTACTTGGTACATGTTTATACATGATGTACAATTGTGATCTACATATATTATGTGTACATGGACATTTATAATAATATTTCACTAATAGAGTCTAATAACGAAAAGAATGGATCTAAAATAAATGAAGGTTTAGAGCCAATTGATGAGCATAGTAGCAGTACAAAACCAATCCCTAGTTCATCTATGACTGAGAGTAAGAATGAACTAAAAGTATTATATAGTATTTTGTATATGTTACTAGTACACTCCACTGGTGTAAAGGAGGCTACTAATTATGCTGGACTGGTATATTATGAGGAAGATGGTGTAGGAGATTTAGTAACATTCACTGCTGTTAAGAAATTAGATGCACTCCTTGAGGTGATTTAAAATATGATTCATCACTGGTTTATTGTTTATATAGTTTATTAAAAAAGAACATCCGAAAGCTAAACAAAGACCTCATTTTTACTTTTGTATTGCATCTCCTGATGGTTATATTGAATTGAATTTAAATGCTCAACAAGATGAACCATTTACTGGATGGAGCATTAAACCTCACATAAAATCCTGCAGGGTAAAAATATTTTAAATAATTATACAATGATTCAATGAATCATTCCATCAAATTATTTTATACTAGTTGCGTCAAAGGGATATTTACAATTTTGGTGACAAAGATTATCCCCTTCCTCCATCATGTCTCCTATCAGTCTATTCATCACCTAATGCTGTTCCTACATTACACTACTCTGTACCAGTAGAGGGTGTGGCTGATCCTGTTACACTATATATTCAGTTATCACGAAGAACTACTCTTTCTACTGCAGGTAATGTTCAATTTATTATTATTCTTTTAATACATGTTATATATTTATTAGTTGCTCCTAGCAGTAGTGGCAATGATGAAGATAAGCCAGTACCAACTAAAAGAAAAAGAGAAGGAGGTACATGAACACATGTTATTGTGACTAGCTACTGACTATTGTTATTTATAGGATTTGATATTAAAAATGCTAAGCAAAAGATAAAGAAAGTTATGATTGAGAATCACACAGATTTTGCTGGACTCCTCCAGTTTTCTCTGGTCCATGTTGCTAACAAACTGTTTGAGGTTCATATGATTCCTCCTGAGGTTCAACAGTCACCAACTTATGATGCCATATCCACCTGTTTTGTAAATATGATGAGTTTATTGGACTCTAAGTCTGATCTAGAGGATCATTGCATGATATTTCTAGAGGCTCTATCTAGTGTTGGGGGACCAATAGAACGTGTTGCTAAACGTTTGCGGGAAAAATGGACAGCAGCTCTGGAGGGTGCACTTCAGTTTAAACAGTCTGTGAAATGAGTTAGAACTGCTGTGAATGATGATTTTGCAATTAATGATTTTAATTTAGAGTTTTATCGGTATATAATTATTTTTTAGCAGATGTTATTTTTATACCAAATCTATTTATAGAATATTGTATAGTATTGTTTCCATGTCTCCAACTTTTAATGAATTGTTAAAACTTTTTCATCTGAAAAAGATTTACCACTACAGCTGCATGATGTTTCTGATTTTTATTATAATTAGATCTATATGCCTTCTGTGGCTGCATTCAGTATCTTAACTTGCTATATATCTTGTAAGGAAAAGAAGCTGACTTAGCTGAGGAGTTACAAAAAAGTTGCCCTTTGGCTTTAATACATGATACAAATGAAAATCTTAAGAAAAATAAGTTCTTAATGTATTCATTATGAATGCCTTATCATAACAATTAATGAGAGAGTGACATCAAATGATGTATCACTATAATCCATACCTGTTGTCTGTACTCTCCCAGTGACATCATCAATCATGCATTATTACAACTCATACTCTCTCAATAAACTCCTTACAATACTTATAAATACATTAGGTAAACTTATTCCACTCCACTTTGTCACTATTCTGTAGACCAATAGTCTGAGAGGTGACTGGCTAGCTATTTCTAACAGTTTTTATATGAACTACAGTCCAGCTAACACTACTCTCAATATAGTCTACCCTACATGTATGGGCATTCCATACTTATAAATGTCATGCATTTATGACATTTATAAGTATTTATAATCAGCT
>NW_003546627.1:70057-73380 GCF_000090795.2 Amphimedon queenslandica | reverse complement strand
GTAAAGCATGAGAACTGAAATTATTATTTTTATATAAGAACAATCTACTCCTACAGAGTACAAATTGGAACATAATAATTACACTATATTGAATTAGGATTGATAGTATTATTCTACTCCTAACCTCTTTGATCTGGTCTCCCTCTCTGATGGGCTGTTATCAACTAGTGCAATGGTAGACCCACAGATTGAGTCCCTAGGTTGTGGTGTACCTTCGGAAAGAAAGGTATTTGATGGATTGCTGTCGTGTCACTCAACAGTTACAGTTTGAGGGACTCTTGAAAATGAATTGTTGTGATATCTTGCTGGGGCAGATAAACTAAAAAGATAAGGGACACATTATGAAAGTGTAGGGTATGTAAGTGAAAACACAATACCTTGATAGTGTTGAGTTTTTCTGGTCAGTAAAGCTTCATGCTGTCTTGATTTATTAGAAGGAAGTCTGTTAACATGAAAACAAACCCTTGACATTATTTGTTAACAAAATCCCCTTCCACTTTATCTCTCTCATTATTCTCTCCTCTGCTAATCCAAACACCATCACATCAGTTCCTTCAATAGAGGAGCTCTCATCAAGCATATCATCACCAGGTGGTGATAATCTCTTCTTTCCTGATAGTGCTGGCCCTCACTTCCCTCCCTCTCACTCTTCCACTCCCACCTCTCCATTCCCATCCACAGTCATACCAGATGAGAATGTTCTCTTGGAAGCTGTTACTAATGAACTAGGAATGGACTCCATTGATCCTTCTCTTCTTAATATCTGATCTACTCTCTCTCCTTCAACCTGATTCTGATCCTCTTGATCAGTTGGCTCTCACAACTGAAGAGGCTTCATCTGATATGATTGTATTCCAACAAAGTGATGGAATGAATGTTGTGCAGAACTTGGACCTCAATATAAATGAAGAGGAACTGCTGGAGGGACTCCCACAGGAACTGAGGGACAGTGTACAGGCTATGCTAGAAAATCAATAGAGCCTTCCATGTAGTCTACTGTACATGAATTTAATTTTGGACTTCATTATTCATTTTGTGTGTTTTTGTTTGCCAACGCCCATTCAACAGCCAACGCCCTTTTAGGTGGGGCTGACGCCTCTGACCTCTGTTTTGCTTGAAAATGTCAGGTTAGTTTCTCTTGTGTTATTTTCCTAATTATTATTTTCTTTCTTTTACAGGTACTTATAAATTCAAAGAGAGGGCTAGACACTCAGCTCCAGTAATAGGAGACTCACTCTACCTGTGGGGAGGGGACCAACCTGATTTACCTGAAGTACATGATTCACCTCAAAAGAAGAAACTGACCTCAACAGTTGAGACATTTTCCTTTTCATCAGCTCGCTGGTCCTCTCACCTAACAAGAGGTACTCCTCCATTAGGAGTTGCTGGCTACTACTGTACCACCTTTCGTTCTAATATTTATTATTATGCTGGCCACTGTGGTCATGATAATTGTTTCCACAACAGTTTAAATGTACTAAATACACTGACCATGAGCTGGACTCAATTGCATCCTAATGATGAGTCCAGGATGAAGAAAGGGTATGGTGGAATGATATCACTGGAATTTGATGGAACTGACTATCTTTTTATGGTCGGAGGGATGGGTCCTACACTACCAGCTGTCGAACATCCTCAGTTTCAATATGAGCAGTCTAATGATGGCTTTGTTTTTACCAATGAACAGTTGCTTTATGATCTATCTAATAGTGAGTTCCAGTTTTGTTAATGTGTTAGAGCATATTTAATAACAACATTTTGAATATCTATTATTAATGATAATTTTTTTATTTTAGGAAAATTCACTGTTCCATTTTTCAGTGGACAGTGCTGTCCTCTAACTGCTGGTTTTACAATCAACAAAATAAATGGAAATAAAGGAATAATGGTTGGAGGAATAGTGCCTCGTGATGGTAATCCTGCACCTACCAATAATGTGTTCATATTTAATGTGACACATAATACAATAGTAAGTTATTATTATGCACATGTAAGTATATATTATCTTATATCTTTCCAGTAACAATAAATCAATGATTAAAAAAATTACTATTCTGCATGCAGTTAATAAAAAAATAGTCGTAAGAAATGTCATAAATACCAAACCTCTCTTCAATGCACGATTTAGTATGAGCGCCATTGATGCTGGCAGCTAAACTAATCTTTGTCCTCACCCTGACTGAATTAATTGTCCATCTACTGTATTGCCCTTTACTTTCAAGGAGCAAAACTTTCAGGTTTTATTTACAGATTAGCATTTAACAGTGAAATTAAAGCTCTCCAAAGTGTAATATTAAAACCGCTGATAATTTTTAAAGTTATTTTCATACAAATTCATTTTTTACGAAAAGTTTTGCTTGATGAAAGTAAAGTGCTATTGGTAATATTGGTACTAACTAAAATAGTTATATCCTTAATATGTTTATGTTTTTGTATTTAGCATTGGGAGAGTATTAAAAAAGGATCAATATCTGGTGAAGGACTCTGGACTAAGGAGAGATGCAGTCATGCCAGTGCTATTATCAATGGTGTCTCTACCTCACCTACACTAGTAGTGATTGGAGGACAGGATAATAGCAATCAACCAGTAAATGAATGTTTAAAATTTGATAATATCACTACTGGTCAGTACAGTTGTAAGAAGGTAGGTAATTAATGTATTTATTATGTTCCATTTTAAACCATTAAGCAGTTTGAAAAATGTGTGGGAAGAGGGGATTCGGCCCCTTTCACCCTTCCTGCTCCCACCTATGTACATCAATAGTATACATGTGTATGTACAGTGTTTTAATTAAAAATTGATAATGAAATTAATTGTGGGAGAGCGCCTCAATACAGTTTAATATAGAAAATGAAAATGTGTTGACATCTCGTATCTATACCTACAGATTCCTCTACCTGATTCTGTAACTGGTAGATACCATCACTCACTCACAGCAGTCACAATGTCACCAAACTGTGTGTGGCTAGTAATTATTGGAGGATTTGGGCAGTATATGACAATAGGGAAGCCGCAATATCTAATAATAACTGATGCTAATAGACTAATAATAATAGTTGAATTAGGTAAGAGGATTGATACTACACTAACTGTAATAATAAATGTATTTTCCTTATTTCAGTACATGAAGCTGGTGAGTGGATAGTACAGTCAGTACTGGATGGTAATGACTTTACTAGTAAGAAATATCAAGAAAAGTATTCATCATACAGCAAGACCAGAACATGGTGGATGGATCAGCTAATAAAATATCCCACAGAGAAGGAAATGAAGCTTCAGAAATACATCCAGTCTTTACATCAAGAACTACAAGTGGCTCATC
>NW_003546627.1:65157-67847 GCF_000090795.2 Amphimedon queenslandica | reverse complement strand
TAGCTCTAATGGTGGGTATGGATTCATTGAGCGTAAAGATTTCTGTTTGGTGTGCATACTGGGTTTGCTGATAGTATCTATGACTGGAGGAGGAGGAGGAGGAGGTCAACAGCAACAAGGAACAGGATCTCAAGGAGCAGGTGTAGTACCAGCTCAGGGAGGAAATGCACCAGTCCCTCAACAACAACCAGTAGTTAACCCACAAACCCAAGGAGAGCAGTCACAAGAAGGACAACAGCCTCAAGGAGGAGATGCACTGACAGTACTAGCCCAGCAACAGCAACCAGGAGTTAATGAACAAACCAATGGACAACAAGGAGAGGAGGGACAAGAGGGACAGGAACAAGATGCTCAGTTGCAGAGTGGAGATCAATCACAGTCACAAAATGAACAGCAAGAGGAAGGTAATCTTCAAAAAGGAGGAAACCAACAAGGAGGAAAAGCAGAGAGGGAGTCAAAAAAACAACCAGAACAATTGGAACTACAACAGCAAAAGGGAGGGCGAGAGGAAGATCCTGTGCATGTAGAAATAATTGATGGAAAGGAAGACCAAATTGATGAGAATAGCATACCAGTTAGTACAGGATCAGTTACTAGTCCCTTAGCATCACCAGTTGCTGCATTTGAGAGTAAGAACAAAATTGAAGTATTGGATAAACCACAGGCTGATTCTAAAGATGGTAAATGCATAAACTCTAGCTCTATTAATCACACTATGTGTCTATTACTTAGAAGTACACTCCACTGGTGTGAAAGAGGCTACAAATTATGCTGGACTAGTTTATTATGAGAAAGATGATGTAGGGGATTTAGTGACATTCACTGCAGCTAAGAAATTAAATGCACTTCTTGAGGTAATTCACTATAACTCATCACTGGTTTATTTATCAGTTGCTTATACAGATTATTAAAAAAGAATATCCACAAGCTAAACGAGGACCTTATACTTACTTCCATATTGCATCTCCTGATGGTTTTGTTGAATTGAATTTAAATGCTCCACAAGATGAGCCATTTACTGGATGGAGTATTAAACCTCATATTAAACCTTGCAGGGTATGTTATACTGTATACTGTATAGCATTATAACTTTTATTTTCAGTTGTATCAAGATGATATTAATAATTTTGGTGACAAAGATTATCCTCTTCCTCCATCTTGTCCAATATCAGTGTATGGATCACCTGATGCTGTTCCTACACTAAATTACTCTGTACCACTGATGGGTGTGGTTCGCCCTGTTACAATATATATTCTGGCATCACTGAGAATAACAAGTAATAGATAGATCATTTCAATTATTTATTTATTTTAATATCTATCTCCTTCTTTATCTTAATACAATTACTGAAGATACTGCATCATCAAATGTAGGACCTGGTAAGTACATTGTAACAGATGCATGTGTGTAACAGTTGGTGTATTGGTGTATTAAATTTTACCTCTATTAGGTGTACCAGCTACTGTTGATGTTGAAAGAGTTAAGAGAATCATTAATGATGTTCTTGTATCTCATCATGCTGCACTCAATTCTCTGAAGTCATCTCTCTCAGATCTTGCTGACCAGTTATATACAGCTCGTCTCATTACTGATCAAGTCAAAGAAACTTGCTCAATGGATGCCTTTGTTGCTGAATTCAAGGCTAGTCTTAATTTTAAGAGGAAGTTACCTCAAGTGCAGGAGCACTGTCAAAAGTTCTTAAGCTCATTCATTGCTGTAAGAGGCAGTTATGCTGATGCAGCAATAGCTTTAGGTGAGGACTGGATTGAAGCTATTAATGAACTGGGATTTGATTATAATATTAATCTTGATGCTTAATTGCTGTTTTATTTCACTTGCCAAATTTTATAATTTGTATATTGTTTTGCCACTTGTTATTTTGATTCATGTTGATAGTGTATAGTGTTTAGCTGTGAAAATTTGTCATTAGTATTGTTTTGTTCTTTTATTATTTAAAGTAACACTGGATAGTGCATAGCTGCTACTATATAGTCTCGCTGGCCAGACCCTGCCTCACTGCGGGGGAGACAGGGTCTGGTACCACTGATGGGTATAGTGTTCCATTAGCCACCACGTAATATGTACAAGTGTATATAAATAATAATTTTCAATAGGTGTAGATCTCAATTTTTTTTTGAAAAATTTGCAAATTTTCCTGACACCTTTTTCACATGTCATCATCACCTTGCTTATTGTGTTCTTACTAGTCTCGCGTAGCCAGACCCTTCCCCCATTATCAAAAAGGGGGATGGGTCTGACTACACGAGACTATGTTCTTACTTATTGTTCATTAAAATCTTACTTAGTGTGTTTATTAAGAATGCCTTATCATAACAATTAATGAGAGTGTGACATCAAATGATGTATCACTATAATCCATACCTGTTGTCTGTACTCTCCCAGTGACATCATCAATCATGCATTATTACAACTCATACTCTCTAAATAAACTCCTTACAATACTTATAAATACATTAGGTAAACTTATTCCACTCCACTTTGTGACTATTCTGTAGACCAATAGTCTGAGAGGTGACTGGCTAGCTATTTCTAACAGTTTTTATATAAACTACAGTCCAGCTAACACTACTCTCAATATAGTCTACCCTACATGTATGGGCATTCCATACTTCAAAGGGTTTGACAGGATTGTAATGCATTCATGACATTTATAAGTATTTATAATCAG
>NW_003546627.1:43475-64433 GCF_000090795.2 Amphimedon queenslandica | reverse complement strand
AAGTATAGCATTACTAGCTTAAATTACACCGGATACCATTATTAAAATAATTTAGAAATCTCTGATGTAACGTGTAACGCAATATGTTATTATAAAAAAAGATACTTCTTGTTATTCCTTAATAGAAATGATAATCAATGGTAATCATGTACTTTCAGACACAGCAAAGTCTGGATATCAATCTTTGTATAGTACACACATAGCAATAGCAAATATACTTTTCTGTAATTTAATTCTCTACCTCATTGCACTTACATATGTCGTATCAGAATGGAAGTTTATCGTCCTGTATCTTATATTGATGATAGTCACGGTCTCCCTGTACAAAGCAAATAAGGACAAAGAATGAGTTGATTAAATTACTCAATGAAAACATGCTTGACATATCTTCTTGTAGCACATACAAGCATCGAACATTGATTGATACAGATCGTTAGGAATTGTTTACCATTTGATGGACAGAGTCTGTATGTTTCCTTCCAAAACTTCAATCCCATTAGGACCGCAACCAAGAACTACAGGATGACTTTGTTCATCCTACATAAAAATATATTTTACAATAAATAAATGAAAATAAATAGTACTATTATTATTAATTAGTGAACAAATATTTTATCTTGTTTATCAGTTGTATGGTTAAGAGGGAGTAAAAGTAGGTATGTAAGATAAGTGGGCTACCACAACAGCCTATCATAACTCAAGTCATTCTGTTGTGATAAGGAAATCCACGCATGCACTGATTAGACTCTACACTTGTCACTCAATGGATTAGACTCTACACTTGTCACTCAATGGAATGCTAAAGAAATAGTTAAACTTCCTTCCCTCAAGAACTTTCCACACATGCAAATATTGTACTATGATATAACTTATAAATAATTCACGTATTGTGTGTGTGTGTGGGTACATATGTATGTCTGCACTCTTGGAAAGTGCACTAAACAGAAGACTTATAGAACACACTCACTTGTAGATCAAATAGAATAGATCCGTAGCCATTGAGGCCTTCAGCCATGTTGAGGAATTCCTCAATGCAGCTATCAGTCTGCAAGCCTCTACAAGAGGGATAAATATAAAATAAATATTAGACTGATTTCAATTTAATTTTAAAAAGCAACTACAATAATAATAATAATAATAATAATAATAATAATATTATTACTATTATTAGACTCATATTTCACTAGCATGTACTCATATTGATTATATAACTGAATGTGCTTCTCTCATTTGGTCACACACACATTAATTCTCAATTACTGACAGTAACTGGAGCGATATTTCCTAACTATGACTCCCACTCCTCTACTCTCCTTACCTTCTCAGTTTATGCTGCTCCACGGCCATTCTCTCATGCTTTGGACTCTATTAAGTATAAAGTAGAGAAAGGAAGTATTACAGTATTATGATTGAGAGATGATATTACCATTTTGACATTCAGTCTAGACATGTAGTCACTCTGAAGTGTCCTTTCAGAATAATCACCTAGTTGAGCTAGAAAAAATAATTATTATAATATTTTGCATAACGTAATTGACATCAATATTATTGTATTACAAAGGGTAAATTTAGTTAAAACCACATCCACAATAATTGTTATTATATTGACTGGAAATTTGCTTGCATGCAGTTGCTTACCTTGAGCTATAAGGCCTGTAAGCTGAGCCATGACATCACTTGTACACTTTATTCTACAAATAATAATAATAATAATAATAACACAATAATAACAATTTTTATATATAAGATAGGAGAACACACCTTCCATCATTCAAGTCCTTGCAAACTTGAGCATAAAGAAGGTGTCTATTGGATTAAAGAAGTTGATCAATTGCTGCATATGCTAAAGGTTCACACTACCATACCTTACTACTTTGTGTTCAAGTACAAAGTGCGACTTTGGATACATAAGTACTGTAACATACAGTTTGGTTTGTGGTTCTGTATCTATAAGAAGAAACAAATGATGCTAATGCAAATGTTCAGTTTAAAACAATTTACACTGTTAATTATTAGTGCATACTGACTTTTGAGTTCTTTTTTGAGTGTTTTTCTAAGCCTAAGCCAACGTGGATTCTAAGGAAAAAGGCAAAAAGTTGTCATTGTTATATCCATATTTGGTTGAGTGGTTTGATTCAATTAGTACAGTCAGCTTGATTGCTGGTCTGTGTGTGTCTGTGTCCACTCATACCTGCTGGCTACTATTAGTCACAGTCAGACTAAACATGTAATGATAGGGAGCAGGAACACTCATACTTAAAAGAGAGACCTCAACAAGGTCTTGCACTGTAGCTGTACGCTGTGGACAATCAGTAAAATAAAGCCAAGGCGCACCAAGAAATAGCTCACCTGCAATTCAAATGTTCTCTCGGTACCGTCCTGGAGGACGACGTGATATTGCCGGGTGATGGCGCGATGTCTACGTCTCCTGAAAAAGTTGGTCAACCAAGCCATCTTCACTGTGTGTGCGTCTCCTGCAAAACTCTTCTTAGGGCTACTACAGAGCCTAGTGGTGTAGGTGGAGGCTGTCCCTTCTAAATGGGACATTCTTTTTTATACCGCAACTTTTATGCATGATGGATGGAATACGATAGTTGTGCGAGGCGTGTCTACGCCCTCATAAAACATGGCGGCTTCAGCTTCAATGGTGATAGTGGTGATGGGAGTCTGCGGTGTAGGAAAGTGAGTAGGCAGGGGGATTTGCCCGGGAAGAGATAAAATTCTTCACTTTGCATTATCTTACTATTTAACAGGACGACAGTCGGTCAAGCCCTAGCAGAAAAGGTAAGAGAAATTATTAAATAAAAAATAGTTAAATATGCTGACAAAGATAATAATTTAATATGCTTTAATTAAATTCCAGTCATAGTGACAAGTTGTTTATGAGTTAAGGGAAAAAAGAATAAAAGCAATACTGCACATCCAATTGACGAACACAATTTAAAAATGTAAATATTTATCAGATTCCAAAGGCTCAGATATCACGAAAATAGTTGCCATTTCTCTATAGAGGCTGGGTGGTATAATTATGATATCACATTCACATAATATACATGGAAATAGACATTGGTCGCATTGCACTGACTAAATGAACCTTATAAGAATTCGTAGCTTTTTGCGGTCAATAAAATAATCAATTTATGGCAATTTTTGTACAAATCATTTCGATATGATTAATGATGTGAGCCAAGAATTTATCACGCAACATTAAGTCATACATGGAATTCTCTCTCTCTCTCTCCCTGATATACTCATTCAAACTCCACTCTCTCTCTTTCTTCTATAGTTATCGTGTCCATTTGAAGATGCTGATTCTCACCACAGCTCATCCAATGTTGAGAAGATGAGTCAAGGAATACCACTAACTGATCAAGTGAGTCCATCAGTGACAACACTTGCCAATTATGCATCAAGACACACACACACACACACTTCATATGAACACACACATAAACTGAGCACACACAAATACCAATAAATTAGCATAATTGCTAGATTAAAAGACTACAAAATGATTTTAGTATTTAGTATTAAGGAGTTGGTGCTAGACCCTCAACACTCCACTAGTCTCTATATGCATGAGTGTCACTGCTTTCTTCTCTTGTTTAGTGTGTTGCAAAGCTTGATAATAATAATAATAATTTTTTTTATTAAAGGACAGACTCCCTTGGTTAATATCACTTCACGAGAAACTATATGCCTGGTTGAAAGAAGAAGAGGATAATCAGGATATGTCAGATAGTGCTAGTGATAAAGACACAATAAGAACAAGAGAGGGAGCTACAGGAAGAGTGAGAGTTGGAGGAGTTCTAGCATGTTCCGCTTTAAAGAGATCATATCGTGATGTACTGAATGGACATAAGATAGAATCCGAGAGACAAATAGAAGAAAAAGTCCAACCTCTTATTGATGTAAGGACTAAGGTATTATTTGTTCATTTAGACGGACCTCCTAAGCTAATCAAGGAGCGTATGGAGAGTAGGCGTGGTCACTACATGCCACCATCGCTATTAGATACGCAGTTAGCAACGTTAGAACTGCCCACACATCCTAACGAGTTTTGCATTAGATGTGACATAGAGGAAAATGTGACTATTATTGTCGACCTAATAATTAATAAAATACAAGAGACTACAATTACTTTAAATATTTGTTAAATTTGTCTAATTGTTACATTTTATCCATTTATGAGCTGTTCTTATTAAAAAATAATCCTCTGCTAGTTTTCTGCTGGAGTACACGATAATTGTATTTTCATAATAAAATTACGAGTCTCACTTTTAAACTAACAGTTAGTAGTACAGTAATTTGTAGCGTGTAGTAAATATTAATAATCAAAAAATGAAAAGTGGAAAGATATATATACTCCTCCCTCTCTCCCTCTCTGTATGCATATTCTGTTTCTTAACATGATGCCCTCAAAAATCTCCACGACGATTCGGCCTTCTCCTCACTCTATCTCCGGCAAACTCTCTCATCCTCTCGATGGCTTCGTCACGATTACGAAACGGTTGCTCCAACTGGTTCTCGTCGAAACCGTTCCTCGACATCCTAAAATTATCGGGACCTTCTCGATGGCCGTTACGGGATAGAATATCCTGGAGCTTCTGATCAAAGTTAGGATTATCGATATTATGCTTGAACAAAGACCTGATCTCGTCCTCTTTCGATTTCTCATCTCCTTCGACCGGATTAAAGTTTGGTCTTTGGATACCATTCTCGTCCAGATGGTGAGGCATTACGTCATCAAGATCCCGTTTCAACGCTCCATGTTCCTCCTTCTTATCCTCTCCCTCGTCTACTTGAGCCTTCTTGTCTTGAGCAACGAGATCAGCGAGATGATCCAAATCGTCTCTACCGCCGTCGTGATCAGTTTCAAGAGGGTCACTCTTATTTGGGACAGCTCCATCGTCCTCACTATCTTTATTGGGATCCTTATTCTGTTGGTCGTCTCCATCTTTGGCATCTGAGTCTCCGGCGTGATCGGCTCCGTCGTTGTCTTTATTGTCCGCTGTGTCGCCGTTTGTGTCTTTGTTACCTCCTCCGTCTCCTTCTTTAGCATCACCTTCACTGTCTTTAGCGCCAGCGGTATCTGCTTCACCATCTTTGTTACCTAAATAAATAAATAAAATAAAATAAAGTACAAATGTAAATAAATAAAATGCATGCAAAGAGGAAAGAAGGTGAAGTAGAATTAAAGAGAGAGGGAGGGTGACACTGGTTACCTCCATCATTATCCGATTGATAATCAGGTACTTTATCATTTCCCCTCAGCTGTGGCCCCTCATCACTATTCCCTTTATCAAGATGATGACCAGGTTGATTGATACCCAATACCAGGTCCGGGTTTTGAGGCATTCCCCCCTGTCTCTCTTCATCTCCGCCCACCCCCAGCATCGGAGGCCCGCCCTGTCCATCGTCCCCGTCTTCATGAGGCAAGTCTCCTGGTTTCTTCCCACCCTCGTCCCCACCATCTTTACCAGCATCTGCCCTGTGCTCATCTTGATTATTATTATTATTGTTATTGGCATCAGACTGATGATCATACTGAATGTCATTATCGTTATGCTTCTCATCGTTCTTCTGGACGTGAGTCAGAGTATTTGGATGCTTACTCTCACCGTGATCAAGAGTATTCCGGTATTTAACATCTGTTTGAGAATCACGAGGGTTGGAGTGCTGGGATGTTAAAAGCGAGCGACATTCCTGTAATTGTCTTTGAGCAGCTTTGAGGTCTTCTGAAACAGAATTAAACTGGGATAACAGAGATTGCCTGTCAACACCTTGTGTCTGAAACTTTCTCTTCAATGTTGCTAGCTCCGTTTGGACTGCCTCATGATTTGTCTCACACGTACTCAATTCTAAAGAGAGAGAGAGAGGGAGGGAGGGAGGAAAGGGAGAGAGAGGGAGGGAGGGGAGAGAGAGAGGAGGGAGGAAAAGGAGAGAGAGAAGAAAAGAGAGAGAAGGAAGAAAAGAGAGAGTCCAAAAGGAGAGGGAAAAGGGAAGACCAGAGATGAAAGAGGAAGAAGGGGAAAGGTATACATTTCTACAACATGCATTATAGTACATGAGTGAACAACGTACACATATTTTTGTAGATTTGTATTATAAACAGTATCATTATTATAATAATTATTAGCATTTTAATTGATAGTAGTACGTGCTTACAAGCGTAGCACTTACTCTCTTTCTGATCTTCACATGCTTCCTTAGCTTTTTCACATTTGTCCCTGAAAGAAGATTAAAGGAAGACGTAGTATACATTACAAGAGAGAGGTAGGGTGGATCAGTCATAGTACACTCAAATGAAGAGTAATGCATTAATACTATGAATAATACTTGTAATAAGCTGCCAAGCTGCCACTTCCAAGAATTGTAAATAATACATATACATGTACATACGTAAAGCCATAATAAAAGTAGCCATAATAAAAGTAGCCATAATAAAAGTAACCATTAATTACAACTGTAATGGTGGGTGGGTAGTGTGCTAATACAGCTAGGTATTATAAATTATACACGAATCTAGTGAACTACATTAGGGGCAGCCATTTTGTATTTAAACTCAATGCTTTATACATGTACATCAAAGTAAGATAAACAGAGTAGTTTAAACAAACTTAATGAATCGGGAAATTTACATTGTACATGAAGTTGCTTTCAAATTTGACATTCATCATTAGCCAAAACAATTAAATACATGTAGTCCGAAATTCTAAAATTGTCATATAAAACTACATCAATTATAAAGTGATAGTACTACTACTAATGCAAAACCATAAGTGGTGTGACTGTAGGGGAATTGGGAACCCATATTAATATAATACTACAATAGGATTACAAGGATTCTATGTAACAAAGATTCAATTATGCAAACTAATTAGTAACACATAGTAACATTCATAGCTGTAAACATAAACACCATCACACTCACGTGTGTGCATGTACACACACACACACACACACACACACACGCACGCACACACACACACACACACACGCACGCACGCACACACACACACACGAACAAATAAACACGTTTGCTATTTTCAATTCAAGTAAATAAAAACAGGATAATTATATTTAAAGTTTTTTTTTTGAACAATATTTTCATAACACTCCCATGTACATGTATGCAGTGTACTTTAAGAGTATTGGGCCAAAGTCTTAAGATTACAGAAATTCCTGATACATTCATGTATACAAGTATGCATGTACATGTACATGTACACATGTATGTACGTATGTACATGTATGTACCTGTACATGTACATGTGTCATATATACATGTATGTACATGTACATGTACATGTACATACTATTACATACTATACATACACGTATGTATATGGTATGCCAACTGGAAGTGGTTTCATTTCTAAGTGATTTACTTTTACTTACAATTCTGAGTCTTTCTCTTGCGTCACTTTAGTCAGTTCGTCTAGGATGAGAGAAACCAGATATCAAAAATAGATCATTTATTGACAAGAGTTAATAATTATTTGGTGAATTTATCTGAGCAAAGCAATTGGCCAAAATTTATATTGACAATTTCTTCACAGGACGGCCAATCGCAAATATAATTCCTTGCTACAAATCATTTTGAATACCCATAAACTCTCACCTGATTTTTCCTCCAGTTTTTGCTGAAGGTTTTCAATGGTCGACTTTGACTCCGTTAGCTTATTACTATCAGAAACCTTCAAATGAAAAATGATAAAGTTTTATAATGTTCACGACCACACCCACTTACTATTGAAGCCTTAGCCTCATTCAATTCTGTCGATAACTTCTCTTTCTCATTTTCAAGAGCAGTTTTGTGTCTTGTTAGACTCTGTATCTCTTCGTTAAGGGTTTGCAGTTGGGATTTGAGCTTGTTGTTCTCTCCCTCGTTACGACTTAGCTCCGATTCTAAAGATCTCTTCTCTGCCCTGGCGCCTTTTACTTGCGTGTTGAGGGACCACGAGAAATAGAGTAGGGTGACTAGTATCACCGCCAATATAATGTAAATGATGTAGGAACTGTTGTTGCGACCCATTTTTGAACGTCCTTCGCCTTCAGTCGCCATTTAAAGTCGCCATAACAAAAGGAAAAGTTAAATTTAAATTAATTACATTTATAACCAGCCACACCTTCTTCTTTGCAGCAAAAAAGAAAAGAGTTATGGCAAGTGACAAGGTAAGCCTAAATCATTAATTGCTTCATTTACTATACTGTACTCTACTGTAGTGGACTTTGAAGCTAAACACAGGAAAAGTAGTACCCGCTTTTGGATTGGGGTAATTAAATGTGTAGCAATTTAGGTTTGATAAATTTTATTTTACAGCACATGGCAGTCAGAGAAAGGGGTTGTTGGTCAAGCAGTTGATATTGCTGTCAGGAATGGCTATCGTTCCATCGACTGTGCTTGGCTTTATCGCAACGAAGATGAGATTGGAGCTACCCTGGAGACCTTGTTCAAGGAGGGTGTCGTTAAGAGAGAGGACCTGTTCATAACATCAAAACTATCGTATGTTAAATTCACACACACACACACACACAATGCTTACACATAATATTACAATCATTTTTGTTCATATTAGTGGGACCCATCATAATGCTGAAGATGTTGAGGAGTGTTGTCGTGATACACTCAAGAATCTCAAACTCGACTATCTTGATCTTTACCTGGTGTGTACGTCTATTATCTGTCTATGCATTAAAAATAAAAATATTCTAATAACAGCTTTTATGAGCAGCAATTGTGTAAAGATAATGAATCAGAACTGTTATAATGCATCTCATTTATTCATTTATACAGGTACACTCTCCTGCTGCTTTAAAGAAAGATGCTTTGCTTTCATTTCCAAATTTGACTGAGGAACAGAAGTTTGGATATAATTCAGAACACTTGGCCAAAACTTGGGAGGTACCAATATATTATACACGTTTGTACTAGTATCCTTTATTTACTATCATTGATAGGTGATGGAGAGTTTGGTTAGTAAAGGTCTGGTGAAGGCAATTGGAATATCAAACTTTACCATCACAAAAACAGAAAAACTCCTTGAGACAGCAAAGATAGTCCCTGCAGTTAATCAAGGTATGTTTAATATTTTAAGCATTATATAACTGTGCATGCTGTTGCAGTTGAATGCCATCCTTACTTCCAGCAAAATAAACTTAAGAAGTACTGTGACTCCAAAGGTATAATATATTTACCCCTTGAATTCTAAATAGTAATGGAGTATTTTTAATTTAAAAGGTATTGTCCTTGAGGCATATGCTCCTCTTGGTTCTCCTGGTCGTCCACGGGTCAATCCTGATGATCCTGTAATTATGGAGGATCCCATAATTAAAAAAATTGCTGAGAAGCATGGAGCTACAGTTGGACAAGTGAGCAATTTAAAGCTGTATAAATTATAATTAAGTTTTCGTCTAATTGTACTATAGATTTGCATATCTTTTCTGCTTCACTGTGGTCTAATGGTCATTCCAAAATCAACCAGTGAAAAAAGAATCAAGGAAAATCTTGGAGCTTGCAGTATCACCCTCTCACCAGAAGAGATACAAGCTTTGGAAGGAATCGATAAAAACTGTCGATTATTCATTGGACTGTTTTTCCTGCCCAAAGGAACAACTGTAGAACAAGCTTGGGATGTAGCTTCAGATGAAGCTTATTCTATTTAAAAACTATTAGTATTATTATTATTGCAATTATTAAAAAGATAACTTTAGTGTGTTTAGTATGATTTTAGTTAATACTATAGGAGGAATGTAAAGCTAGGCAAATCAGCCACACCTTCTTCTTTGCAGCAAAAAAGACAAATTTTAGAAAGACAAGAGTTATAAGACTGAGCTATGGCAAGTGACAAGGTAAGCCTTAATTATTAGTTGCTGCAATGACTAATAACTATACTGTACTGTAGTGGACTTTGAAGCTAAATACAGGAAAAGTAGCACCTGCTTTTGGATTGGGGTTAGTAAATATTTGTCTAGCAATTTAGCTATGATGTAATAGCAATATCTACTCAGTAGTATTTTAAAAGTTAATTGTATAGATCTATTAGCTATAAAATTTTATTTTACAGTACATGGCAGTCAGAGAAAGGGCTGGTAGGTCAAGCAGTTGATATTGCTGTCAGAAATGGCTATCGTTCCATTGACTGTGCTTGGCTTTATCGCAATGAAGATGAGATTGGAGCTACCCTGGAGACCTTGTTCAAGGAGGGTGTCGTTAAGAGAGAGGACCTGTTCATAACATCAAAACTTTCGTATGCTAAATTTACACACACACCATAGACACTTTATCACACGATGCTTTATATAAATCATATATTTGTTGGTTTGTAGTGGGAGTCATCACAATGCTGAAGATGTTGAGGAGTGTTGCCGTGATACACTCAAGAATCTCAAACTTGACTACCTTGATCTTTACCTGGTGTGTACCTGTATATGCATTTAAAATGAAATACTCCAATAGCAGCTTTTATAGCAGCTATTAAAGTTACAATAAAGTGGAACTGTTACTAGTACACTGTACAAATTTTATTTAATCTCATTATGCTGCTATTCATTTCATTAATGCAGGTACACTCTCCTTCTGCCTTAAAGAAAGAAGCATTGTTTGCATTTCCAAATCTGACTGAGGACCACAAGTTAGGATATGATTCAGACCACATGGCCAAAACTTGGGAGGTACATTGTACTAGTATGAAGTATTACACCTGATTTGCTATCATTGATAGGTGATGGAGAGTTTGGTTAGTAAAGGTCTTGTGAAGGCAATTGGAATATCAAACTTTACAATCACAAAAACAGAGAAACTCCTTGAGACAGCAAAAATAGTCCCTGCAGTTAATCAAGGTATGTTTAATATTTAAGCATTATATATTTGTATATTGTTGTAGTTGAATGCCATCCTTACTTCCAGCAAAAGAAACTCAAGAAGTACTGTGATTCTAAAGGTATAAAGCTCCTTGAATTCTTAATAGTAATTGCACATTATTTAAAGGTATTGTCCTTGAGGCATATGCTCCTCTTGGTTCTCCTGGTCGTCCACGAGCCTCTCCTGATGATCCTGTAGTTATGGAGGATCCCACAATTAAGCAAATTGCTGAGAAGCATGGAGCTACAGCTGGACAAGTGAGCAATGCAAAACTGACTGCATATTTATTATGTATATATATGCTATATTGTTAGATTTGCATATCTTTTCTGCTTCACTCTGGCCTAATGGTCATACCAAAATCGACCAGTGAAAAAAGAATTAAAGAAAACCTTGGAGCTTGCAGTATCACCCTCTCACCAGAAGAGATACAAGCTTTGGAAGGAATTGATAAGAACCTTCGATTATTTCTTGGATTGTTTTTCCTGCCCAAGGGAACAACTGTAGAGCAAGCATGGGATGTAGCAGCAGATGAAGCTTATTCTATTTAAAACTATTAGTATTATTAACTTTTGCTACTAGTGTGTTTACTTAGTCAGGAGCCTATGCATAAGGTTTAGTATGATTTTAGTTAATTTTTCAGATTTATCTAGATCTATAGTCTATGGGGCTGGGTTAAAAATTAGTCACGCCTTTTCTTCGCAGCAAAAACTGCCAAAAACAAAGACACGAGTATGGCAAGTGACAAGGTAAGCCATACGAAGCCTAAATCATTAATTGCTGCATTTACTATACTGTGCTCTACTGTAGTGGACTTTGAAGCTAAACACAGGAAAAGTAGTACCCGCTTTTGGATTGGGGTAAGTGCAATTTAGTTTGATCATGGTTTGATGTAAAATATCTTTTATATATATCTGTAAATTTTATTTTACAGTACGTGGCAGTCAGAGAAAGGGGCTGTTGGTCAAGCAGTTGATATTGCTGTCAGGAATGGCTATCGTTCCATTGACTGTGCTTGGCTTTATCGCAATGAAGATGAGATTGGAGCTACCCTGGAGACCTTGTTCAAGGAGGGTGTCGTTAAGAGAGAGGACCTCTTCATGACATCAAAACTATCGTAAGTTAATTGCATAAGTACATGTAAATGTATATTTGTTTGTTTGTAGTTCGACCCATCATAATCCTGAAGATGTTGAGGAGTGTTGTCGTGATACACTCAAGAATCTCAAATTTGACTATCTTGATCTTTACCTGGTGTGTACATGCATTAAAAATAAAAAATATTGTAATAACACAAATTTTCAAAACTAGTGAATTGGAACTATTGTAATCTCATTTATTCATTTATACAGGTACACTCTCCTGCTGCTTTTAAGAAAGATGCAATGCATTCATTTCCAAATGTGACCGAGGACCACAAGTTAGGATATGATTCAGACCGCATGGCCAAAACTTGGGAGGTACATTGTACTAGTATATTAAGGAATACACCCAATTTGCTATCATGATAGGCAATGGAGAGTTTGGTTAGTAAAGGTCTTGTGAAGGCAATTGGAATATCAAACTTTACAATCACAAAAACAGAAAAACTCCTTGAGACAGCAAAGATAGTCCCTGCAGTTAATCAAGGTATGTTTAATATTTTAAGCATTATATAACTGTGCATGCTGTTGCAGTTGAATGCCATCCTTACTTCCAGCAAAAGAAACTAAAAAAGTACTGTGACTCCAAAGGTATAATATATTTACCCCTTGAATTCTAAATAGTAACTGAGTATTTTTCATTTTTTAAGGTATTATTCTTGAGGCATATTCTCCTCTTGGTTCTCCTGGTCGTCCACAATTTGTGATCAATCCTGATGATCCTGTAATTTTGGAGGATCACACAATGAAGCAAATTGCTGAGAAGCATGGAGCTACAGTTGGACAAGTGAGCAACTTAATGCTGTATAATATATATATATATAACTGTCTAATTGTATAGATTTGCATATCTTTTCTGCTTCACTGTGGTCTAATGGTCATTCCAAAATCAACCAGTGAAAAAAGAATTAAAGAAAACATTGGAGCTTGCAGTATCACCCTCTCACCAGAAGAGATACAGACTTTGGAAGGAATTGATAAAAACTTCAGAATATTCTCTGTATTATTCCTCCTGCCCCAAGGAGCAACTGAGGAGCAAGCTTGGGATATATCAGCAGATGAAGCTTATTCTATCTAATAACTATTAGTATTACTATTGCAATTATTAAAAGGACAACTAGATAGTGTCACTCTGCTTTAGTATGATTTTAGTTAATAGACTACTATAGAAAGAATGTTAATATTAATGGGCTAGGCTAAAAATTAGCCACACCCTTTTTTGCAGCAAAAAAGAAAAACGAGTTTGAAAGAGCCATGGCAAGTGACAAGGTAAGCCTAAATCATTAATTGCTGCATTTACTATACTGTACTCTACTGTAGTGGACTTTGAAGCTAAACACAGGAAAAGTAGTACCCGCTTTTGGATTGGGGTAAGTGAATGTCTGCTAGCATTTCTACATAATATAATACTATATATAGTCTCGTTTAGCCAGCCCCTCCCCCCTTAGTCGGTAGGGGTTGGCTATTGTTGATTTCACTTCAAATAAAATGCCGTGGCCGGGTCAGCCATTTTTATGATCACATGAGTTTATTTTCAGAATAGCCGGGTCTTAGCCCAGGCCAGGCCCTGTCCGCTCAGATGTTCCATTTGAACTCAAATTAATAGTATACGACCCTTCCCATAGGCACGGAGGGAGGGGCTGGCTAAGCGAGACTAAATATACTGTTTCTGCATGTTAGTTATATACATTTTATTTTACAGTACATTAAGCTCAGAGAAAGGGGTTGTTGGTCAAGCAGTTGATATTGCTGTCAGGAATGGCTATCGTTCCATTGACTGTGCTTGGCTTTATCGCAACGAAGATGAGATTGGAGCTACCCTGGAGACCTTGTTCAAGGAGGGTGTCGTTAAGAGAGAGGACCTGTTCATAACATCAAAGCTACCGTTTGTTAATTGCATACCTTTATATAAATCATATTTTTGTTGGTTTATAGTGGGAGTCATCATAATCCTGAAGATGTTGAGGAGTGTTGTCGTGATACACTTCAGAAAATTAAATTTGAATATCTTGATCTTTACCTGGTGAGTACATACATTAAAATTAAAATACTCCAATAGTATAGTTATTAAATTAAGATACTATGAATTGGAACTTCTTCTAGTACACTGTACAAACTTTATCTAATCTCCGCTATTCCATGCATTTCATTAATGCAGGTACACTTTCCTTTTACCTTAAGCAAAGAAGCAGGGTTAGCATTTCCAATGCTGACTGAGGACCATAAGTTAGGATATGATTCAAACCGCATTGCCAAAACTTGGGAGGTACATTGTACTTTAGTATATTAAGGAATACACCTGGTTTGCTATCATGATAGGCAATGGAGAGTTTGGTTAGTAAAGGTCTGGTGAAGGCAATTGGAATATCAAACTTTACAATCACAAAAACAGAAAAACTCCTTGAGACAGCAAAGATAGTCCCTGCAGTTAATCAAGGTATGTTTAATATTTAAGCATTAGATCTATTGTATACTGTTGTAGTTGAATGCCATCCCTACTTCCAGCAAAAGAGACTCAAGAAGTACTGTGACTCCAAAGGTATTAAGCGTCCCTAAATTTTTAATAGTAACTGAATACTTTAAATTTTAAAGGTATTGTTCTTGAAGCATATTCTCCTCTTGGTGCTCCTGGCCGTCCACAAATGATGATGAATCCTGATGATCCTGTAATTTTGGAGGACCCCACAATGAAGCAAATTGCTGAGAAGCATGGAGCTACAGTTGGACAAGTGAGCAACTTAAAGCTGTATAAATTATAGTTAAGTTTTTGTCTAATTGTGCTATAGATTTGCCTATCTTTTCTGCTTCACCGTGGTATAATGGTCATTCCAAAATCAACCAGTGAAAAGAGAATCAAAGAAAACATTGGAGCTTGCAGTATCACCCTTTCACCAGAAGAGATACAAGCTTTGGAAGGAATTGATAAAAACTTCCGTATATTCGATGCATTATTTATCCAGCCCCAAGGAGCAACTAAAGAACAAGCTTGGGATATAGCAGCAGATGAAGCTTATTCTATTTAATAACTACTAGTATTATTATTGTTGCTGTAATTAAAAGGACAACTAGATAATGTCACTCATTAGTTTGATTTTAGTTAATAGACTATCTACTATAGAAAGAATGTAAAAAATTCATGGGCTAGGCTAAAAAATCAGCCACACCCTTTTCTTTGCAGCAAAGAATAAAGAAGAGCTATGGCAAGTGACAAGGTAAGCCTAGATCATTAATTGCTGCATTTACTCTACCGTACTGTAGTGGACTTTAAAGCTAAACACAGGAAAAGTAGTACCCGCTTTTGGATTGGGGTAAGTGAATGTCTGCTAGCCATTTAGTTTATATCTATATTGTCTAATATGCTATTTCTATATAAATTTTATTTTACAGTACATTAAGTTCAGAGAAAGGGGTTGTTGGTCAAGCAGTTGATATTGCTGTCAGGAATGGCTATCGTTCCATTGACTGTGCTTGGCTTTATCGCAACGAAGATGAGATTGGAGCTACCCTGGAGACCTTGTTCAAGGAGGGAGTTCTTAAGAGAGAGGACCTGTTCATGACATCAAAACTACCGTGTGTTAATTGCATGCAGACACAATGCTTTATATAAAACTTCATTGGTTTGTAGTGGCTCCCATCATAATCCTGAAAATGTTGAGGAGTGTTGTCGTGATACACTCAAGAAACTCAAACTTGACTACCTTGATCTTTACTTGGTGCGTATGTATTAAATTAAATTACTCTAATAGCAGCTTTTATAGCAGCCATTAAAGATACTATAATTAGAACTGTTACTATTGATCTAATACTCTGTACAAATTTTACTAATCTGATTATCCTACTACTGACTCATTAATGCAGGTACACTTTCCTTTTACCTTAACTAAAGAAGCAGGGTTGGCATTTCCAATGCTGACTGAGGACCACAAGATAGGATATGATTCAGACCGCATGGCCAAAACTTGGGAGGTACATTGTACAATTATGAGAAGTATTATACCCGATTTGCTATCATGATAGGCAATGGAGAGTTTGGTTAGTAAAGGTCTTGTGAAGGCAATCGGAGTATCAAACTTTACAATCACCAAAATGGAGAAACTCCTTGGGACAGCAAAGATAGTCCCTGCAGTTAATCAAGGTATGTTTAATATTTAAGCATTAGATCTATTTAGCATTACTATGATAGTTGAATGCCATCCCTACTTCCAGCAAAAGAAACTTAAGAAGTACTGTGACTCCAAAGGTATTAAGTGTCCCTAAATTTCTAATAGTAACTAAGTATTTAATAGGTATTGTCCTTGAGGCATATTCTCCTCTTGGCTCTCCTGGTCGTCCACAAATGATGATCAATCCTGATGATCCTGTAATTATGGAGGACCCCACAATGAAGCAAATTGCTGAGAAGCATGGAGCTACAGTTGGACAAGTGAGCAACTTAAAGCTGTATAAATTATAATAATATAACTGTCTAATCACATAGATTTGCCTATCTTTTCTGCTTCACCGTGGTATAATGATCATTCCAAAATCAACCAGTGAAAAGAGAATCAAGGAAAACATTGGAGCTTGCAGTATCACCCTCTCACCAGAAGAGATTCAAGCTTTGGAAGGAATTGATAAAAACTTCCGTATATTCGATGCATTATTCCTCCTGCCCCAAGGAGCAACTAAAGAACAAGTTTGGGATATATCAGCAGATGAAGCTTATTCTATTTAAAAACTATTAGTATTATTCTTATTGCAAGAGACAACTAGTGTCTTTAGTATAATTTTAGAGTTTTAAACCAGAGCTAGTGTGTGTTGTATTGCCCAAATTTATCAGTTTATTAGTTAATTTCGATTTCTCCTTCTTTAATGACACCTTGGCTTCCTTCTCCAAACCCGCAAAGAATCGGTTCGAGGATCTTGTGGCCGACGTTTTCTTAAGTTTAACAGAGAGAGCCTTCAATGCTTTCTTCTTTTCTTTGCTAAGAGCAATGGCATGTTGCCTCTTCTTCTTGTGTCTCCTTTGTCTTTTCTTATCAGTACTGCTTCTCTCTGTCTCACCAACTGGGGCAACTTGAGAGGGAGTCTAACAAAAGAAATAATAATAATAGTACATATTTCTGTAATTCATTTTTGAAGACAATTTCAGTATAGAAACCTGAAGAGCCCATTTTTTATTAAATTTTCTGATACTTTTACAGTTCCTATTAAAGAACCTGTACTATATTATATATAGTACAGGGTATTTCATCGAAAATTAAAATTAGAGAATTCTCCATTTTTATAATGTTTCCTGATACATATACATGTACTTAAGTTGTGCAGAAAGTTTGAGCTGATTCCAATCAAATTTGGAATTTTATGAATTTTGTAAGTTACTCCAAAATCAGGCCAAAGTCCCTGTACTATAGTACAGGGTTACGAGCCAAATTTTGTCAAAAATGACTAGGTGAAAATTCTCCATTTTTATAATTTTTTCTGATGCATATACATGTACTTAGGTTATGTAGAAAGTTTAAACTGATTCCGATCAAAATTAAAATTTTTACAAATTTTTAAAGTTGCTCAAAAATCAGGCCAAAGTCCCTGTACTGGGTTACGAGCCAAATTTTGTCAAAAATGACTAGGTGAAAATTCTCCATTTTTACAATTTTTCCTGATGCATATACATGTACTTATGTTGTGTAGAAAGTTTGAAGTGATTCAGATCAAAATTAATTATTTTACGAATTTTTAAAGTTGCGTAAATAATACAAAAATCACACTTATTTCACACATTAAAACTTAAAATTAGGCCACACTTCCTACACAGCATAAGTGCACTGGAACTATCATTCCTCATGCATTGTTGTACATTACCTCAATCTCTTCTGGTGCTCTCAGTGTAGTCTCACTATGAGTGATGGGGGCAACCTCCTCCATTGATATAGAGGGTAAGAGTGGGATTGACTTCACTTCAGGCTCAGCCTGCAACAAGAGATGAAGGTACAAAGAATGAGCTTAATTCTTACAATAGTTGGTGTGAAGTGATAGTTAGAGAGTGAGTCCAACTGATTGAATAGCTTCTTAACCAGTTCCCTAATCTCCTTATGCTTTGGATTCTCTTCCTCTTCTCTCTCTCCCTATACAGACAGACCTTAACAGACTCCATTATATTACCACTGTACCTGTGTCTGTTTAATGTATTCCTGCTCATATACTTCAGCTAAACTCAACTGGCTCTTCTCTTCATTCAGTGGCTGAAACACTTTATAATTGAAAGGTCTTTCTTTTGGTTTCGTCTTACGTATAACATCATCCCATGCCTTCATATACAATAATAATAATAAAATACAGTAAGTTAATCCTATAATGAGCTACAATGTATATCATACAAATTGATAACAAGGAAGAAATGCAACTGGAGAGATTTGAAGAAAGAGAACACTGTACAAAAGTAAGCGATAAAAGATTTAAAAAGATAAAAGATAAAAGTATACACTGATAACATTAAGTGACACTCATATTTCAGTATAACTGGTTACTATAACGTGCTACTATTACATTGACTACTATTACATGGATGCGATTATTAATCTTTAGTACCTGGTCTTTAATTCTTTGTTTAATAATTTCTTCTAAAGTAAGAGTCACTTCTTCAGTGATCTCAGGTGCTGGCCTTGAAGCATCTTTAAACATCAGATCCTCCTCCAGTAATGTGTTCTCCCCTCGTCCCTTGGAGGTCACCTCTCCTGTCATCTGCCACGGCTTCTCTGCAATGTTAGTAGCTTCAAGTTTTGCTATGTAGGACTTCATCTAACGAAATATATAATTATAAACTACCATATACATGTAGTTGGAAAATTTGGAGTATTAAAATTTGACAAATAGATTCTAAAAGAGGTTAGGAGGCTAAAACTATTTTTTTTGCAAAATTTTAACCATGATCATGCTGCTACAGGCCCTTTCAAACTGGAGACTAAAATTTTCTTCATTCGCCAAACTCACCAAAATTTTACTTCATCAAATTTTCTAGCTATACACCGACCTACAGTATTCAATCAATAATTGCTGAAAGGCTAATTTATATCTATCACAATAATTATTATTAGTGACCCGATATGAGAAAACCAGGATAATAAAATACGCTAATCTTAGTAACACACTTTCTCTTGTTTCTTCTGATGCAGGGAGAGTGGTTGATCCACTGAAGGCGTCTTTGTGGTTGATGATGGAGCAGGGTCAAAGAAATCATCATAATACTGGTAGAGAGAGCGTTTAGCATCTTCATCTTCTTCTTCTTGTTCCTCTTCATCATTGCTTCCTTCTCCAGCGTCACTGTCAAACAAATCGATGTCATCTTCATCTGATCCTAAACAAGAAAGTAACCAACTGCAATAAACACTGTGTGAACAATGAGCATAGTGTAATTTAATTCTTAACACAAAAATATAGACAATTAACAGTATTTAATATTTCTAAATTTAAATTAAATTTTTCATGTTAAAAGTCTTACCCTCGTCCATTTTTTCAGCTTCTTTAAGAAACTCCTCCATCTTGTTTAAATCAAAGAATTGATCCGAGTCTCCGCCCACCTCTCCACCGACACTGGCTACATCTGATTCAGGATCTTCCGAATCCATTTCTTCTATTCCCTCATCTTCTGAAAGTAGCTCCTCCTCCTCCTCCTCCTCCTCTATCATTTCTTCATTGTCACTCCTAATATCATCAGCTTCGCTTGTCTTGTTATTATTATCATCAACTTCACTCAGGAAATGGTTGACGTTCGTCTTCAAGTGTTTCTTCAAATGCTTCAATAACGGATCGTTAACTAACTCTAATTGTTCCCATATGTCCACAAGGCCAAATCCCTCAGTGTGAAGCTCCTGTACACAGGGTCTCTCTTTGACACTAGACTCTACGCTCCCTACAACTTGAGCAAAAGATTCCTTAAGAGACGAAAGACACAGTTCTTTTAGCTCTGGACTGGAGGAAATAAATTCAATTGGCTGCTTTGAAAGTAAAGATGACAAAGAACTCAAAGACATGCTGTTGTGCTTTAAATAGAGTTGGAGCTTAGTTTGGACACGTGGTCACACGTGGCATCATTCTATAGGCGTGGTCGATTGCCGCGCCGAGATTATTAATAGGAGAAAGTTAAGTGTAGCCATGAATTGATCACCATCTTTTTTCAGGAAAAAGAAAATAATATGATGAACTATAGTAGAGATCTTTGTCTGAGCTAGACGACACTTATGGCCCATGGTTATGCCTTTGCATCCGAAGCAGCAGAACATTGGAACAAAAATGATGAATAAGATCAGTGTGACAAGTGGAATACCATATTCAATGATAAAATAGGCAATTGAAGTGAGAAAGTCAAGTACTGCAGATGCTTTCTGGTCGATAAAGAAAGCCATTTCCCCTGAAGAAGCACCCGAACTGGAAAATGAAAATGGGAGGGGCTCGTCTGCAAAATCGAGCCACGCCTGCTTTTCGGCGGCAGAAATTTTATTGACATAGAATTAAAAAAATATAAAGAAACAAGGAGAAATTGGCATTTTTACCCTAGCTTATAAAGAGAAACAAATCAAGAGCCTATTTCTTGAAGAAAAAAGCAGACAGACCTTCAGAAACTAAAATATAAAGCTAGAATAGGAGGGGCGGCATAAGTGGGAAGGGCCTCTTTCCCACGTGTAACAAGATTGAAGATGGCGGTGAGTCCTTTCTTCCTTTCTTTCAATCCACTTCCATCTTCTGATCCACAGCTACTAACAGTCCTCTAATGGCTAGAAAATACTTTAAACCAATCTATTTTCTTTGTTTAGGATCACGCAGCTCTCAAGAAGAAGAGAACGTTCAGGAAGTACACCTACCGTGGTGTCGACCTTGACCAGCTATTGGACATGAGCTATGAGCAGTTAATGGGACTGATGGGTAGCCGGGCCAGGAGAAAGTTCTCTCGAGGGCTGAAAAGAAAACCACTAG